>NC_088221.1:51081979-51091979 GCF_036934945.1 Oncorhynchus masou masou | reverse complement strand
TCAGGCTGTGGGGATGTTTTTCATTGGCAGGGACTGGGAAACTGGTCAGAATTTAAGGAATGATGGGATGGTGCTAAATACAGGGTAATTCTTGAGGGAAACCTGTTTCAGTATTCCAGAGATTTGAGACTGGGACAGAGGTTCACCTTCCAGCAGAATAATGACCCTGCTAAAGCAACACTCTAGTGGTTTAAGGGGAATGATTTAAATGTCTTGGAATGGCCTCGTCAAAGCCCAGACGTCCAACCAATTGAGAATCTGTGGTATGACTTAAAGATTGCTGTACCCCAGCTGAACCCATCCAACTTGAAGGAGCTGGAGACGTTTTAACATGAAGAATGGGCAGAAATCCCAGTGTCTAGATGTGCCAAGCTTATAGAGACATATCCCAAGATACTTGTAGCTGTAATTGCTACAAAAGTTGGCTCTACAAAGTATTGACTGTGGGGGATGAATAGTTATGCATGTTCAAGTTTTAAATATTTTTGTCTTATTTCCTGTTTGTTTCATAATAAAAAATATTTTGCATCTTCAAAGTGGTAGGCATGTGTGGTGTAAATCAAATGATACCAACCCCCCCAAAATATATATTTTAATTCCAGGTTGTAAAGCAACAAAATAGGAAAAATGCCAAGGGGGGTGAATACTTTCACAAACCAGTGTACATCTCTAACTGCCAGAATATAATAATAATAGGCTTAATCCGTGTCCGGGAAACTGCTCCTAAGTGTATGTATAACCAATAGGTCTACCGACTGCCGCTATGCCTTTCTACTGGGTTTGATTTGTCCCAATCTATTTGTGTAGTTAAACGTTTGCATCAACGTTGTGTCTTTATTCATATTGGACTCACCAGTTTTGAAGATCTCGTAGCGCAGTGAAAAACCAGCTCCCTGATGAGCGTAGTCAGAGACAAACTTGATGTGGAGCACGGGGCCGGAGGAGATGATGGCTGGAGGGGCGATGTTGCTGCAGTGTTTACCCAACAGATCTCCATTCTCACTGTTTCCATCACGGATCTCTATGAAGTCATATCTGGGTAGAAACATGGACAACATGTTTGTTATTGGAAGTCCACAAAAACCAAGAAGAATACAGACAGAGGAGATATAGCTGGCCAATCCAGTGAGACAGATGAGATACAGACAGAGGAGATATAGCTGGCCAACCCAGTGAGACAGATGAGATATAGACAGATGAGATATAGACGGAGGATATATAGACAGATGAGATATAGACAGATGACATATAGACAGATGAGTTATAGCTGATAACCCAGTAAAACAGATGATATATAGAAATATGAGATATAGACAGATGAGATTTAGACAGAGGAGATACAGACAGATGAGATATAGACAGATGAGATATAGACAGATGAGATATAGACAGATGAGATATAGACAGATGAGATATAGACAGATGAGATATAGACAGAGGAGATATAGACAGATGAGATATAGACAGATGAGATATAGACAGATGAGATATAGACAGATGAGATATAGACAGAGGAGATATAGACAGATGAGATATAGACAGAGAAGATATAGACAGAGGAGATATAGCTTGCCAAACCAGTAAAACATATGAGATATATACAGATGAGATATAGACAGATGAGATATAGACGGAGGATATATAGACAGATGAGATATAGACAGATGAGATATAGACAGAGGAGATATAGACAGAGGAGATATAGACAGATGAGATATAGACAGATGAGATTATACCACAGATTATATATTATATACCTTAGAATAGATATATGAACAGATGAGATATAGACAGATTGAGATATAGAGAAACCAGAAAACATATGAGATATATACAGATGAGATATAGACAGATGAGATATAGACAGATGAGATATAGAGAGAATAGATATAGACAGATGAGATATAGACAGATGAGATATAGACAGATGAGATATAGACAGATGAGATATAGACAGATGAGATATAGAGAGAATAGATATAGACAGATGAGATATAGACAGATGAGATATAGACAGATGAGATATAGACATATAGACAGATGAGATATAGACAGATGAGATATAGACAGATGAGATATAGACAGATGAGATATAGAGAGAATAGATATAGACAGATGAGATATAGACAGATGAGATATAGAGAGAATAGATATAGACAGATGAGATATAGACAGATGAGATATAGACAGATGAGATATAGACAGATGAGATATAGAGAGAATAGATATAGACAGATGAGATATAGACAGAGGAGATATAGACAGATGAGATATAGACAGATGAGATATAGAGAGAATAGATATAGCTGGCCAACCCAGTAAGACAGATGCACTACTTTTGATCACCCTAATCCCTATATAGTGCACTACTTTTGATCACCCTAATCCCTATATAGTGCACTACCTTGATCACCCTAATCCCTATATAGTGCACTACCTTGATCACCCTAATCCCTATATAGTGCACTACCTTGATCACCCTAATCCCTATATAGTGCACTACCTTTATCACCCTAATCCCTATATAGTGCACTACTTTTGATCACCCTAATCCCTATATAGTGCACTACACCCTTTTAGATCACACCCTAATCCTAATCCCTATATAATCCCTATATAGTGCACTACCTTGACACCCTTTTGTGCACTATCACCCTAATCCCTATATAGTGCACTACTTTTGATCACCCTAATCCCTATATAGTGCACTACCTTGATCAAGATTAGTGCACCACATAGGGACTAGAGTCCCATTCAGACGTAGCCTGACGTGTATAATTCCAGCTCGTGTCCTATTGGTCAGTTTCTCTGGTCTTTGACTGTCAGCTGACCTCTGTTCTCTCACCCAAACTCAGAGTCCTATTGGTCAGTTTCTTAAACCTTAAGCAACAAGACCAAACCCACCTGCCTCTCCAAAATAAACCTTTATAACTGAGGACACATGTTAACAGAGTTAGGGTCTGGGATAGAGGCCATTGTCTTTCGACTGGTGGGTCACTTCTATAAAACACTAGTCCTCCAATCTAACGATCAGAGCAGAGGAAAGGTGCTCTATCTAAATTAAGACAATGACAGAAAGACTGCAACCTCAGGCCCTGCAGGTACCTCCATTGTAATATAGACACAGTGCAGTATAGTAGGGTGGTGGCTATATACCTCCATCTACCAATCAGTGCAGACGACAATTAGAGAAAGACTGATAAGAGCAACTCCAGACCGTTAGGCCTTGATGTCCTTTCATTTTAATATAAAATGTAGGGTAATTAACTTAAAAACCAGCCCTCCAGATTCCTGTAGGATTACAGGTGGATTACTGCTGGATTACTTCTGGATTACAGGTGGATTATAGGTTGGATTACTGCTGGATTACTTCTGGATTACTGCTGGATTACTGATGGATTACTGGTGGATTACTGCTGGATTATAGGTGGATTACTGCTGGATTATAGGTGGATTACTGCTGGATTACAGGTGGATTACTGCTGGATTACTGCTGGATTACTGGTGGATTACTGCTGGATTATAGGTGGATTACTGCTGGATTATAGGTGGATTACTGCTGGATTACAGGTGGATTACTGCTGGATTACTGCTGGATTACTGGTGGATTACTGCTGGATTATAGGTGGATTACTGCTGGATTATAGGTGGATTACTGCTGGATTACAGGTGGATTACTGCTGGAATACTGCTGGATTACTGCTGGATTACTGCTGGATTACTGGTGAATTACTAGTGGATCTGGTAGGGTTTATGGAGATATCTGGTCACCTGGAAAGGAATGGAGAGGGAGAGGGAGCAGGCGTTCTGTTGAACTAGCTCTCTCTGTGCGTGTGTATTACTATATCACTATATTAATATATTGCAAAATTTCTGTATCATTACATTACCATATTATTATATTATTATATTACAACATTACTATATTATATTACTATATTATATTATTATATTACCATATTACTATATTATTATATTACTATATTATTATATTAAAACATTACTATATTATATTACTATATTACAATATTATTATATTACTATATTATTATATTATTATATTACTATATTATTATATTACTATATTATTATATTATTATATTACTATATTAGTATATTATCATATTACGATATTATTATATTACTATATTATTATATTACTATATTATTATATTAATATATTATTATATTACTATATCACTACATTACAATATTACTATATTACTACATGACTATATTTGTAATAATAATCCAGTAGAAGCTGAAGTACAGATAATGTAGTACTGTGTCATGCTGACTGCTCTGTGCCCTGTGTTAAAGAACATAGAAAGGTGTTGTACTTGGGAGAATCTTTACTGTTGCCAGCATTTAGCCTGCAGCTCTATCCACGGACGGGGGGACATTCAGGGGAGGGAGAGGTAAACAAGTCCCCTAACATGGATACAGTGTGTTGTACTAGGGAGAACCAGCATGTAGCATGCAGCTCTATCCACTGATGGTGGGGGAGGGGGGACATTCAGGGGAGGGCGAGGTAAACAAGTCTCCTAACACCAACTCACCCCCCTCATGCATTGTGTCAGCGACAGCTTGTGAACTGACAACGCCGTGACAACGTGGTTGAGGGTTGTTCTCACAAAGCCTTTCTAGGGTTCTGTTCTTACTTCTTCTTCCTATCCCTCTACTAGCTTTAAAATGGACATGTCAGTTACTGCTTTGGCCAGGATAAAGATGTGACAGAGTTATTATCTCCCTCCCTCCCTCCCTCCCTCCCTCCCTCTCTCTCTCTCTCTCTCTCTCTCTCTCTCTCTCTCTCTCTCTCTCTCTCTCTCTCTCTCTCTCTCTCTCTCTCTCTCTCTCTCTCTCTCTCTCTCTCTCTCCCTCCCTCCCTCTCTCTCCCTCCCCCTCCTCCCTCTCCCTCCCTCTCCCCCTCTCCTCCCTCTCCCTCCCTCCCTCCCCTCCCTCCCTCCCCTCCCTCCCTCCCTCCCTCCCTCCCCCTCCCTCCCCTCTCCCTCTCCTCTCCCCTCTCTGTAACAGACTAAACTGCTGTGGGGCACATAATTGGTGGCACTGTGTCAGGTAGAGGAGTGTGTGGGGGTGGAGGAGAGAACCTGACACTGCTCTTAGCCCCCCCTCTGACAGACACAGACAGGTGTCCTCCCTCCCTTCTTCCCCCTTCCCCCTCTTCCTCCTCACCCCTTCCTCCACTCTGAGCCAGGCCTGCTGCCCAGCCTGATTCCTCTCTAGTCAGTAGCCTACAGGTAGAAGCAGAGGCAGTGAGAGAGACAAGGCAAGGTAGAGGCAGTGAAAGATATACCTTAACCATTTGTACATTGTTAAGACACTGCATATATATAATATGACATTTGTAATGTCTTTATTGTTTGAAACTTCTGTATGTGTAATGTTTACTGTTAATTTTTATTGTTTATATATTTTTATTGTTTATATATTCACTTTATATATTATCTACCTCACTTGCTTTGGCAATGTTAACACGTTTCCCATGCCAATAAAGCCCTTGAATTGAATTGAAAGAGACAAGGCAAGGTAGAGGCAGAGGCAGTGAGAGAGACAAGGCAAGGTAGAGGCAGAGGCAGTGAGAGAGACAAGGCAAGGTAGAGGCAGAGGTAGTGAGAGAGGCAAGGCAAGGTAGAGGCAGAGGTAGTGAGAGAGGCAAGGTAGAGGCAGAGGCAGAGGTAGTGAGAGAGGCAAGGTAGAGGTAGATGTAGTGAGAGAGGCAAGGTTGAGGCAGAGGTAGAGGCAGAAGAGAGAGACAAAGTAGAGGTAGAGGCAGTGGTAGAGGCAGAGAGAGAGACAAGGTAGAGGGAGAGGTAGTGAGAGAGACGAGGCAAGGTAGAGGCAGAGGTAGAGGCAGAAGATAGAGACAAAGTAGAGGTAGAGGCAGTGGTAGAGGCAGAGAGAGAGACAAAGTAGAGGTAGAGGCAGTGAGAGAGACAAGGTAGAGGTAGAGGGAGTGAGAGACACGAGTTAGAGGTAGACGAGGTAGAGGTAGAGGCAGAGAGAGACAAAGTAGAGGTAGAGGGAGTGAGAGACACGAGTTAGAGGTAGACGAGGTAGAGGTAGAGGCAGAGAGAGAGACGAGGTAGAGATAGAGGCAGTGAGAGAGACGAGGTAGAGGCAGTGAGAGAGACGATGTAGAGGTAGAGGCAGTGAGAGAGATGAGGTAGAAACAGTGAGAGAGACGAGGTAGAGGTAGAGAAAGAGACGAGGTAGAGGCAGTGAGAGAGACGAGGTAGAGGTAGAGGCAGTGAGAGAGACGAGGTAGAGATGAGGTAGAGGCAGAGGCAGAGACAAAGTAGAGGTAGAGGTAGAGAAAGAGACGAGGTAGAGGCAGTGAGAGAGACAAGGTAGAGTTAGAGGCAGAGAGAGAAACGAGGTAGAGACGTGGTAGAGGCAGAGGCAGAGGCAGAGAGAGACAAAGTAGAGGTAGAGGTAGAGAGAGAGACAAGGTAGAGGTAGAGGCAGAGAGAGAGACGAGGTAGAGACGAGGTAGAGGCAGAGGCAGAGGCAGAGGCAGAGACAAAGTAGAGGCAGATGTAGAGAGAAACGAGGTAGAGGCAGAGAGAGACAAGGTAGAGTTAGAGGCAGAGAGAGAAATGAGGTAGAGATGAGGTAGAGGCAGAGGCAGAGAGAGAGACAAAGTAGAGGTAGAGGTAGAGAGAGAGACAAGGTAGAGGCAGAGAGAGAAACGAGGTAGAGACAAGGCAGAGGCAGAGGCAGAGACAAAGTAGAGGTAGAGGCAGTGAGAGAGACGAGGTAGAGGCAGAGGCAGAGACAAAGTAGAGGTAGAGAGAGAGAGACAAGGTAGAGGTAGAGGCAGAGAGAGAGACAAAGGCAGAGAGGTAAGGTAGAGTTAGAGGCAGAGACAAGGTAGAGATGAGGTAGAGGCAGAGGCAGAGAGAGAGACAAAGTAGAGGTAGAGGCAAGGTAGAGGCAGAGACAAAGTAGAGGTAGAGGTAAAGGAAGAGGCAGAGACAAAGTAGAGGTAGAGGCAGTGAGAGAGACGAGCTAGAGGCAGTGAGAAAGACGAGGTAGAGGCAGAGTAAGAGACAGCTCTATGAAGGCCTGCCTGAGTATATTTAGACTGGAGAACACCAGGGAGCTTTTGAGGTTGAATCCTCTTTTTCTCTGGTCTCCGAATCTCAGTCGTGGAGACAGATCCGACAGGGCTCTTTTGACATGATCACAATGTCTCTCTCTTTGTTGCTGGGAAGTCTTGCAGCAGCAGCCGCACTGAGGCAGCGAGAGATCTCTGACGACAACCCAAATAGCACCCTATTCCCTATATAGTGCACTACTTTTCAACAGAGCCCGTAGTGCACTGCATAGGGAATAGGGTGGCATTTGGGTTCTTCAGGTCGTTCAGGGGAGCTGCAGGCGGCATTGGGGCGGATTCTGATTCTACCCCCCTCTCCAATTAGTTCTGACATTAACCACGGTGACAATGATAGCCTTCTTTCTCTCCGAGCTGGCTGGGAGACATGCTGTGTGTGTGTGTGTGAGTGTGTGTGTGTGTGTGTGTGTGTGTGTGTGTGTGTGTGTGTGTGTGTGTGTGTGTGTGTGTGTGTGTGTGTGTGTGTGTGTGTGTGTGTGTGTGTGTGTGTGTGTGTGTGTATAGTTGAAGTCGGAAGTTTACATACACCTTAGCCAAATACATTTAAATACAGTTTTTTCACAATTCCTGAAATTTAATCCTAGTATACATTCTTAGCTCAGTTAGGATCACCACTTTATTTTAAGAATGTAAAATGTCAGAAAAATTGTAGAGAGAGTGATTTATTTCAGCTTTTATTTCTTTCATCACATTCCCAGTGGGAATGTTTACATACTGTAGTACATATAGTTTACATACTGTCACGCCCTGGCCTTAGTATTCTGTGTTTTCGTTAGTATTTTGGTGAGGCCAGGGTGTGACATGGGGATTTATGTGGTTTGTTTTGTCTGGGGTTGTTTGTAGAGGATGGTATTGTGGTTAGAGTAGTACTCTAGGTAAGTCTATGGTTGCCTAGAGTGGTTCTCAATCAGAGTCAGGTGTTTATCGTTGTCTCTGATTGGGAACCATATTTAGGCAGCCATATTCTTTAGGTCTCTTGTGGGTGATTGTTCCTGTCTCTATGTTTGTTGCAGCAGATAGGGCTGTTTCGGTTTTTCACAGTTCTTGTTTTGTAGAGTGTTCATTGTTCATCTTTATTAAAGATGTTTACAAGTAACCACGCTGCGTTTTGGTCCAACCCCTCTTTCCCCAGAAGAAAACCGTGACACATACACTCAATTAGTATTTGGTTGCCTTCAACATGTTTAACTTTAGTCAAACCTTCAACAAGCTTCCCATAATAAGTTGGGTGAATTTTGGCCCATTCCTACTGACAGAGCTGGTGTAACCGAGTCAGGTTTTCAGGCCTCCTTGCTCACACACACTTTTTCAGTTCTTCCCGCAAATGTTCTATAGGATTGAGGTCAGGGCTTTGTGATGGCCACTCCAATACCTTGACTTTGTTGTCCTTATGCCATTTTGCTACAACTTTGGAAGTATGCTTGGGGTCATTGTCCATATGGAAGACTCATTTGCTACCAAGCTTTAACTTCCTGACTGATGTCTTGATGTTGCTTCAATATATCCACATAATGTTCCCTCCTCATGATGCCATCTATTTTGTGCACCAGTCTCTCCTGCAGCAAAGCACCCCCACAGCATGATGCTGCCACCCCCGTGCTTCACGGTTGGGATGGTGTTCTTCTGCTTGCAAACATCCCCCTGTTTCCCCCAAACATAACGATGGTCATTAAGGCCAAACTGTTCCATTTTTGTTTCATCAGACCAGAGGACATTTCTCCAAAAAGTACGATCTTTGTCCCCATGTGCAGTTGCAAAGAGGAGTCTGGCTTTTCTATGGCGGGTTCGGAGCAGTGGCTTCTTCCTTGCTGAGCGGCCTTTCAGGTTATGTCAATATAGGACTTGTTTTACTGTGGATATAGATACTTTTTTACCTGTTTCCTCCAGCATCTTCACAAGGTCCTTTGTTGTTCTGGGATTGATTTGCATTTTTCACACCAAAGTACGTTAATCTCTCTTCCTGAGCGGTTTGACAGCTACGTGGTCTCATGGTGTTTATACTTGCGTATTATTGTTTGTACAGATGAATGTGGTATCTTTAGACACAGTATAGTATAGTATAGTATAGTATAGTACCTCACTGTGACCCCCCTCCAGGTCTCTGTTCTCCTACTAATCTCATTGTAACCCCCTCCAGGTCTCTGTTCTCCTACTAATCTCACTGTAACCCCTCCAGGTCTCTGTTCTCCTACTAATCTCACTGTAACCCCTCCAGGTCTCTGTTCTCCTACTAATCTCATTGTGACCCCCTCCAGACTAATCTCATTGTAACCCCCTCCAGGTCTCTGTTCTCCTACTAATCTCAGTGTGACCCCTCCAGGTCTCTGTTCTCCTACTAATCTCACTGTAACCCCCTCCAGGTCTCTGTTCTCCTACTATTCTCACTGTAACCCCCTCCAGGTCTCTGTTCTCCTACTAATCTCACTGTAACCCCCTCCAGGTCTCTGTTCTCCTACTAATCTCACTGTAACCCCCTCCAGGTCTCTGTTCTCCTACCAATCTCAGTGTGATATATAGCATAGCTATGATATAGATCACATTAATCTGGGTTGGAGGCTGAGGGATTTGACGAGAAAAGGCATTGAAGGTTCACACACACAGTGGGCCTAAGGAGGATTTACACGTGGGACAACTAACTACCGTCATTTATAAGTGTATTAGTGTTTGGAGTAGTCTGACAGGACATTAAAACCCCATAGCTGTCTCAGATTCACTTTGCACATGGTTGAAGATTGCGTGTGATTGAGTGTCACCCACAGAGTGTGTGTGTGTGTGTTTACTTCACTCTCACCCAGACAACCAGTCTGCTGAGAAGCTCTGACGCTTAAAGGGTAGGGCAGGTGAGAGAAATGTTCCCCTTCTGAA
>NC_088221.1:50984479-51074479 GCF_036934945.1 Oncorhynchus masou masou | reverse complement strand
ATATATCTATAGTATTATATATCTATAGTATTATATTGCTATATTACTATATATATCTAGAGCACTATATACTGCATATATATATCTATAGTATTATATTCCTATATATCTATATTACTATTGACTTATAATGGGCTATATAGTATTATATTCCTATATATCTATATTACTATTGACTTATAATGGGCTATATAGTCAGTTATATATATATATATATTACCACAATGCTATATATATCTATATATCTATATATAAACATAAATATATATATATATATATATATATATATAGCAATAAATATATCTATATTTCCTTCCATATATATATATTTCCTTCCAGTTCTCTGCTGCCAATGACTGGAACAAATTGCAAAATGTCCTGAAGCTGGAGACTCATATCTCCCTCACTAGCTTTAAGCATCAGAGCAGCTCACAGATCATTGTACCTGTACATAGCCCATCTGTAAATAGCCCATCCAACTACCTCATCCCCATATTGTAATTATTCATATCTTTACATGGTGTTGTGTGTAGATATGGATACAGGGTATGGGGGTGGACATACTGCAGTATGTTAAACAGGAAGAATCATGCTACATGTAGTTAAATAAGGCAGTGTTGACAGAGGCTGTACCACGAGAGGGCTACCGCTCTGCTACAATGGCAAAATTCGTGTGTGTGTGTGTTTGTGTGTGTGTGTTTGTGTTTGCGTGTATGTGTATGTGTGTGTGTGTGTGTGTGTGTGTGTGTGTGTGTGTGTGTGTGTGTGTGTGTGTGTGTGTGTTTGCGTGTATGTGTATGTGTATGTGTTTGTGTGTGTGTTTGTGTGTGTGTGTTTGTGTGTATGTGTTTGTGTGTATGTGTATGTGTTTGCGTGTGTGTGTGTGTGTGTGTGTGTGTGTGTGTGTGTGTGTGTGTGTGTGTGTGTGTGTGTGTGTGTGTGTGTGTGTGTGTGTGTGTGTGTGTGTGTGTGTGTGTGTGTGTGGGTGTGTGGGTGTGTGTGTGTTTGCGTGTATGTGTTTGTGTGTGTGTTTGCATGTGTGTCTGTGTCATCAGTCCATAACCATAATCCTATCTGACATCTGACAGATAACAGACTAGAACCTGCAGTGCTTTAAGTATCCACGGCGCTTAGCTGCCAATCAGAACCTCCCAGCCTCCCAGCCTGACAGCCTCTCAGCCTCTCAGACTCACAGCCTCTCAGCCTCTCAGACTCACAGCCTCTCAGACTCACAGCCTCTCAGCCTCTCAGCCTCACAGCCTCTCAGCCTCTCAGTCTCTCAGCCTCTCAGCCTGACAGCCTCTCAGCCTCTCAGCCTCTCAGCCTCACAGCCTCTCAGCCTCACAGCCTCTCAGCCTGACAGCCTCTCAGCCTCACAGCCTCTCAGCCTCACAGCCTCTCAGCCTCACAGCCTCTCAGCCTCACAGCCTCTCAGCCTCACAGTCTCTCAGCCTCTCAGCCTGACAGCCTCTCAGCCTCACAGCCTCACAGCCTCACAGCCTCTCAGCCTCTCAGCCTCTCAGCCTCTCAGCCTCACAGCCTCTCAGACTCACAGCCTCTCAGCCTCACAGCCTCACAGCCTCTCAGCCTCTCAGACTCACAGCCTCTCAGCCTCACAGCCTCTCAGCCTCTCAGCCTCTCAGCCTCACAGCCTCACAGCCTCTCAGCCTCTCAGACTCACAGCCTCTCAGCCTCACAGCCTCACAGCCTCTCAGCCTCACAGCCTCACAGCCTCTCAGCCTCACAGCCTCTCAGCCTCTCAGCCTCTCAGACTCACAGACTCACAGCCTCTCAGCCTCTCAGCCTCTCAGCCTCTCAGCCTCTCAGACTCACAGCCTCTCAGCCTCACAGCCTCTCAGCCTCTCAGCCTGACAGCCTCTCAGCCTCACAGCCTCACAACCAGACGAGATATACAGAGATACCTGTTACCTGTAGTTCTGTCAACCAGAGGAGATATATACATAGATACTGTGTTACCTGTAGTTCTGTCAACTAGAGGTGATATACAGAGATACTGTGTTACCTGTAGTTCTGTCAACCAGAGGAGATATATACAGAGATACGGTGTTACCTGTAGTTCTGTCAACCAGAGGAGATATACAGAGATACTGTGTTACCTGTAGTTCTGTCAACCAGAGGAGATATATACAGAGATACTCACCTGTAGTTCTGTCAACCAGAGGAGATATACAGAGATACTGTGTTACCTGTAGTTCTGTCAACCAGAGGAGATATATACAGAGATACGGTGTTACCTGTAGTTCTGTCAACCAGAGGAGATATACAGAGATACTGTGTTACCTGTAGTTCTGTCAACCAGAGGAGATATACAGAGATACTGTGTTACCTGTAGTTCTGTCAACCAGAGGAGATATACAGAGATACTGTGTTACCTGTAGTTCTGTCAACCAGAGGAGATATATACAGAGATACTGTGTTACCTGTAGTTCTGTCAACCAGAGGAGATATATACAGAGATACTCTGTTACCTGTAGTTCTGTCAACCAGAGGAGATATACAGAGATACTGTGTTACCTGTAGTTATGTCAACCAGAGGAGATATACAGAGATACTGTGTTACCTGTAGTTCTGTCAACCAGAGGAGATATACAGAGATACTGTGTTACCTGTAGTTCTGTCAACCAGAGGAGATATACAGAGATACTGTGTTACCTGTAGTTCTGTCAACCAGAGGAGATATACAGAGATACTGTGTTACCTGTAGTTCTGTCAACCAGAGGAGATATACAGAGATACTGTGTTACCTGTAGTTATGTCAACCAGAGGAGATATACAGAGATACTGTGTTACCTGTAGTTCTGTCAACCAGAGGAGATATACAGAGATACTGTGTTACCTGTAGTTCTGTCAACCAGAGGAGATATACAGAGATACTGTGTTACCTGTAGTTCTGTCAACCAGAGGAGATATACAGAGATACGGTGTTACCTGTAGTTCTGTCAACCAGAGGAGATATATACAGAGATACTGTGTTACCTGTAGTTCTGTCAACCAGAGGAGATATACAGAGATACTGTGTTACCTGTAGTTCTGTCAACCAGAGGAGATATATACAGAGATACGGTGTTACCTGTAGTTCTGTCAACCAGAGGAGATATACAGAGATACTGTGTTACCTGTAGTTCTGTCAACCAGAGGAGATATATACAGAGATACGGTGTTACCTGTAGTTCTGTCAACCAGAGGAGATATACAGAGATACTGTGTTACCTGTAGTTCTGTCAACCAGAGGAGATATATACAGAGATACGGTGTTACCTGTAGTTCTGTCAACCAGAGGAGATATACAGAGATACTGTGTTACCTGTAGTTCTGTCAACCAGAGGAGATATACAGAGATACTGTGTTACCTGTAGTTCTGTCAACCAGAGGAGATATACAGAGATACTGTGTTACCTGTAGTTCTGTCAACCAGAGGAGATATATACAGAGATACTGTGTTACCTGTAGTTCTGTCAACCAGAGGAGATATACAGAGATACTGTGTTACCTGTAGTTCTGTCAACCAGACAGATATACAGAGATACTGTGTTACCTGTAGTTCTGTCAACCAGAGGAGATATACAGAGATACTGTGTTACCTGTAGTTCTGTCAACCAGAGGAGATATACAGAGATACTGTGTTACCTGTAGTTCTGTCAACCAGAGGAGATATACAGAGATACTGTGTTACCTGTAGTTCTGTCAACCAGAGGAGATATACAGAGATACTGTGTTACCTGTAGTTCTGTCAACCAGAGGAGATATACAGAGATACGGTGTTACCTGTAGTTCTGTCAACCAGAGGAGATATATACAGAGATACTGTGTTACCTGTAGTTCTGTCAACCAGAGGAGATATACAGAGATACTGTGTTACCTGTAGTTCTGTCAACCAGAGGAGATATATACAGAGATACGGTGTTACCTGTAGTTCTGTCAACCAGAGGAGATATACAGAGATACTGTGTTACCTGTAGTTCTGTCAACCAGAGGAGATATATACAGAGATACGGTGTTACCTGTAGTTCTGTCAACCAGAGGAGATATACAGAGATACTGTGTTACCTGTAGTTCTGTCAACCAGAGGAGATATATACAGAGATACGGTGTTACCTGTAGTTCTGTCAACCAGAGGAGATATACAGAGATACTGTGTTACCTGTAGTTCTGTCAACCAGAGGAGATATATACAGAGATACGGTGTTACCTGTAGTTCTGTCAACCAGAGGAGATATACAGAGATACTGTGTTACCTGTAGTTCTGTCAACCAGAGGAGATATACAGAGATACTGTGTTACCTGTAGTTCTGTCAACCAGAGGAGATATACAGAGATACTGTGTTACCTGTAGTTCTGTCAACCAGAGGAGATATACAGAGATACTGTGTTACCTGTAGTTCTGTCAACCAGAGGAGATATACAGAGATACTGTGTTACCTGTAGTTCTGTCAACCAGAGGAGATATATACAGAGATACTGTGTTACCTGTAGTTCTGTCAACCAGAGGAGATATACAGAGATACGGTGTTACCTGTAGTTCTGTCAACAGTATATGTACTGTGTTACCTGTAGTTCTGTCAGGAGATATATACAGAGATACTGTGTTACCTGTAGTTCTGTCAACCAGAGGAGATATACAGAGATACTGTGTTACCTGTAGTTCTGTCAACCAGAGGAGATATACAGAGATACTGTGTTACCTGTAGTTCTGTCAACCAGAGGAGATATACAGAGATACTGTGTTACCTGTAGTTCTGTCAACCAGAGGAGATATACAGAGATACTGTGTTACCTGTAGTTCTGTCCACCAGAGGAGATATACAGAGATACTGTGTTACCTGTAGTTCTGTCAACCAGAGGAGATATACAGAGATACTGTGTTACCTGTAGTTCTGTCAACCAGAGGAGATATATACAGAGATACTGTGTTACCTGTAGTTCTGTCAACCAGAGGAGATATACAGAGATACTGTGTTACCTGTAGTTCTGTCAACCAGAGGAGATATACAGAGATACTGTGTTACCTGTAGTTCTGTCAACCAGAGGAGATATACAGAGATACTGTGTTACCTGTAGTTCTGTCAACCAGAGGAGATATACAGAGATACTGTGTTACCTGTAGTTCTGTCAACCAGAGGAGATATACAGAGATACTGTGTTACCTGTAGTTCTGTCAACCAGAGGAGATATACAGAGATACTGTGTTACCTGTAGTTCTGTCAACCAGAGGAGATATACAGAGATACTGTGTTACCTGTAGTTCTGTCAACCAGAGGAGATATATACAGAGATACTGTGTTACCTGTAGTTCTGTCAACCAGAGGAGATATATACAGAGATACTGTGTTACCTGTAGTTCTGTCAACCAGAGGAGATATACAGAGATACTGTGTTACCTGTAGTTCTGTCAACCAGAGGAGATATATACAGAGATACGGTGTTACCTGTAGTTCTGTCAACCAGAGGAGATATACAGAGATACTGTGTTACCTGTAGTTCTGTCAACCAGAGGAGATATATACAGAGATACTGTGTTACCTGTAGTTCTGTCAACCAGAGGAGATATACAGAGATACTGTGTTACCTGTAGTTCTGTCAACCAGAGGAGATATACAGAGATACTGTGTTACCTGTAGTTCTGTCAACCAGAGGAGATATACAGAGATACTGTGTTACCTGTAGTTCTGTCAACCAGAGGAGATATATACAGAGATATACAGAGATACGGTGTTACCTGTAGTTCTGTCAACCAGAGGAGATATATACAGAGATACTGTGTTACCTGTAGTTCTGTCAACCAGAGGAGATATACAGAGATACTGTGTTACCTGTAGTTCTGTCAACCAGAGGAGATATATACAGAGATACTGTGTTACCTGTAGTTCTGTCAACCAGACGAGATATATACAGAGATACTGTGTTACCTGTAGTTCTGTCAACCAAAGGAGATATACAGAGATACTGTGTTACCTGTAGTTCTGTCAACCAGAGGAGATATACAGAGATACGGTGTTACCTGTAGTTCTGTCAACCAGAGGAGATATACAGAGATACTGTGTTACCTGTAGTTCTGTCAACCAGAGAGATATACAGAGATACTGTGTTACCTGTAGTTCTGTCAACCAGAGGAGATATATACAGAGATACTGTGTTACCTGTAGTTCTGTCAACCAGACGAGATATATACAGAGATACTGTGTTACCTGTAGTTCTGTCAACCAGACGAGATATATACAGAGATACTGTGTTACCTGTAGTTCTGTCAACCAGAGGAGATATACAGAGATACGGTGTTACCTGTAGTTCTGTCAACCAGAGGAGATATACAGAGATACTGTGTTACCTGTAGTTATGTCAACCAGAGGAGATATACAGAGATACTGTGTTACCTGTAGTTCTGTCAACCAGAGGAGATATACAGAGATACTGTGTTACCTGTAGTTCTGTCAACCAGAGGAGATATACAGAGATACTGTGTTACCTGTAGTTCTGTCAACCAGAGGAGATATACAGAGATACGGTGTTACCTGTAGTTCTGTCAACCAGAGGAGATATACAGAGATACTGTGTTACCTGTAGTTCTGTCAACCAGAGGAGATATATACAGAGATACGGTGTTACCTGTAGTTCTGTCAACCAGAGGAGATATATACAGAGATACTGTGTTACCTGTAGTTCTGTCAACCAGAGGAGATATACAGAGATACTGTGTTACCTGTAGTTCTGTCAACCAGAGGAGATATATACAGAGATACGGTGTTACCTGTAGTTCTGTCAACCAGAGGAGATATACAGAGATACTGTGTTACCTGTAGTTCTGTCAACCAGAGGAGATATATACAGAGATACGGTGTTACCTGTAGTTCTGTCAACCAGAGGAGATATACAGAGATACTGTGTTACCTGTAGTTCTGTCAACCAGAGGAGATATACAGAGATACTGTGTTACCTGTAGTTCTGTCAACCAGAGGAGATATACAGAGATACTGTGTTACCTGTAGTTCTGTCAACCAGAGGAGATATACAGAGATACTGTGTTACCTGTAGTTCTGTCAACCAGAGGAGATATATACAGAGATACTGTGTTACCTGTAGTTCTGTCAACCAGAGGAGATATACAGAGATACTGTGTTACCTGTAGTTCTGTCAACCAGAGGAGATATACAGAGATACTGTGTTACCTGTAGTTCTGTCAACCAGAGGAGATATACAGAGATACTGTGTTACCTGTAGTTCTGTCAACCAGAGGAGATATACAGAGATACTGTGTTACCTGTAGTTCTGTCAACCAGAGGAGATATACAGAGATACTGTGTTACTGTAGTTCTGTCAACCTGTAGTTCTGTCAACCAGAGGAGATATACAGAGATACTGTGTTACCTGTAGTTCTGTCCACCAGAGGAGATATACAGAGATACTGTGTTACCTGTAGTTCTGTCAACCAGAGGAGATATACAGAGATACTGTGTTACCTGTAGTTCTGTCAACCAGAGGAGATATACAGAGATACTGTGTTACCTGTAGTTCTGTCCACCAGAGGAGATATACAGAGATACTGTGTTACCTGTAGTTCTGTCAACCAGAGGAGATATACAGAGATACTGTGTTACCTGTAGTTCTGTCAACCAGAGGAGATATACAGAGATACTGTGTTACCTGTAGTTCTGTCAACCAGAGGAGATATACAGAGATACTGTGTTACCTGTAGTTCTGTCAACCAGAGGAGATATATACAGAGATACTGTGTTACCTGTAGTTCTGTCAACCAGAGGAGATATACAGAGATACTGTGTTACCTGTAGTTCTGTCAACCAGAGGAGATATATACAGAGATACTGTGTTACCTGTAGTTCTGTCAACCAGAGGAGATATACAGAGATACTGTGTTACCTGTAGTTCTGTCAACCAGAGGAGATATACAGAGATACTGTGTTACCTGTAGTTCTGTCAACCAGAGGAGATATACAGAGATACTGTGTTACCTGTAGTTCTGTCAACCAGAGGAGATATACAGAGATACTGTGTTACCTGTAGTTCTGTCAACCAGAGGAGATATACAGAGATACTGTGTTACCTGTAGTTCTGTCAACCAGAGGAGATATACAGAGATACTGTGTTACCTGTAGTTCTGTCAACCAGAGGAGATATACAGAGATACTGTGTTACCTGTAGTTCTGTCAACCAGAGGAGATATACAGAGATACTGTGTTACCTGTAGTTCTGTCAACCAGAGGAGATATACAGAGATACTGTGTTACCTGTAGTTCTGTCAACCAGAGGAGATATACAGAGATACTGTGTTACCTGTAGTTCTGTCAACCAGAGGAGATATACAGAGATACTGTGTTACCTGTAGTTCTGTCAACCAGAGGAGATATACAGAGATACTGTGTTACCTGTAGTTCTGTCAACCAGACGAGATATACAGAGATACTGTGTTACCTGTAGTTCTGTCAACCAAAGGAGATATACAGAGATACTGTGTTACCTGTAGTTCTGTCCATCTCCTCCTTCTCTTCCATCTGTCCTACATAGACCAATACTTTAGACCAGTTCCCTATATAGTCCACTACTTTAGACCAGTTACCATACTGTGTTGTCTCACATAGATGTCATGAGGGTAGCAATTGTGTTTTGTGCTGCCAGAGGCTGTGGAGAGAGAGAGAGCAGATACACACACTGTACTGTCGAGGAAACAACTGCTGGGAGGCATACTGCTCACACACACACACACACACACACACACACACACACACGCAAACACGGACACACACACACACACACACACACACACACGGACACACACGGAGTCATCTACTGTGCTTGACAATGGCATCCCTTTCGGGTCAACCGTATCCTTCCTCATGACACTACTATAGACACACAATGACACTACTGATATGAGGCTCGCCAGGAACTGACTATACAGCCCATTATAATGTCATGAGGCTACCCAGGAAATAACTATACAGCCCATTATAATGTCATGAGGCTAGCCAGGAAATAACTATACAGCCCATTATAATGTCATGAGGCTAGCCAGGAAATAACTATACAGCCCATTATAATGTCATGAGGCTACCCAGGAAATAACTATACAGCCCATTATAATGTCATGAGGCTCCCCAGGAAATAACTACACAGCCCATTATAATGTCATGGTAGCCAGGAACTGACTATACAGCCCATTATAATGGCATAAGGCTACCCAGGAAATAACTATACAGCCCATTATAATGTCATGAGGCTAGCCAGGAAATAACTATACAGCCCATTATAATGTCATGAGGCTACCCAGGAAATAACTATACAGCCCATTATAATGTCACGAGGCTTGCCAGGAAATAACTATACAGCCCATTATAATGTCATGAGGCTAGCCAGGAAATGACTATACAGCCCATTATAATGTCATGAGGCTACCCAGGAAATAACTATACAGCCCATTATAATGTCATGAGGCTAGCCAGGAAATAACTATACAGCCCATTATAATGTCATTAGGCTAGCCAGGAAATAACTATACAGCCCATTATAATGTCACGAGGCTAGCCAGGAAATAACTATACAGCCCATTATAATGTCATGAGGCTAGCCAGGAACTGACTATACAGCCCATTATAATGTCACGAGGCTAGCCAGGAACTGACGATGCAGCCCATTATAATGTCACGAGGCTAGCCAGGAACTGACTATACAGCCCATTATAATGTCATGAGGCTAGCCAGGAAATAACTATACAGCCCATTATAATGTCATGAGGCTAGCCAGGAAATAACTATACAGCCCATTATAATGTCATGAGGCTAGCCAGGAAATAACTATACAGCCCATTATAATGTCATGAGGCTAGCCAGGAAATAACTATAGAGCCCATTATAATGTCATGAGGCTACCCAGGAAATAACTATACAGCCCATTATAATGTCATGAGGCTACCCAGGAACTGACGATACAGCCCATTATAATGTCATGAGGCTAGCCAGAAATAACTATACAGCCCATTATAATGTCATGAGGCTAGCCAGGAAATAACTATACAGCCCATTATAATGTCATGAGGCTACCCAGGAAATAACTATACAGCCCATTATAATGTCATGAGGCTATCCAGGAACTGACGATACAGCCCATTATAATGTCATGAGGCTACCCAGGAAATAACTATACAGCCCATTATAATGTCATGAGGCTAGCCAGGAAATAACTATACAGCCCATTATAATGTCATGAGGCTACCCAGGAACTGACGATACAGCCCATTATAATGTCATGAGGATAGCCAGGAAATAACTATACAGCCCATTATAATGTCATGAGGCTAGCCAGGAAATAACTATACAGCCCATTATAATGTCATGAGGCTAGCCAGGAAATAACTATACAGCCCAGTATAATGTCATGAGGCTAGCCAGGAAATAACTATACAGCCCATTATAATGTCATGAGGCTAGCCAGGAAATAACTATACAGCGCATTATAATGTCATGAGGCTAGCCAGGAACTGACGATGCAGCCCATTATAATGTCACGAGGCTAGCCAGGAACTGACTATACAGCCCATTATAATGTCATGAGGCTAGCCAGGAAATAACTATACAGCCCATTATAATGTCATGAGGCTAGCCAGGAAATAACTATACAGCGCATTATAATGTCATGAGGCTAGCCAGGAACAACATCGATAGGTTTAGGCGACTACATGATACTATAATTGTTCCTGTACCCGTCATGAGGTTGCTAGCCTATGAGTGAAAGTTTACAACGTAGGTGCACACAGGTGGAGAGACCAGTTTGAGTAATCAAGGTGACAGACAGTGACACATTCAATACCGCCTTGCACACACTGGCCTGCATCTAGCTGATCTGGGGTGGAATCATTAGTCCAACAGTTGCAAATTAGAGATTCTATTGGACAAATTAGTTCCGTTTGCTTCCGTTTAAGAAAAGTTTTTCAACAGAATTGGCGGAATGAATACACCCCTGATCACACGTGGGTTCACTTTCATAGCAGCCACATACAAACACAGTTCACTTTCATAGCAGCCACATACAAACACAGTTCACTTTCATAGCAGCCACATACAAACACAGTTCACTTTCATAGCAGCCACATACAAACAGCATGATCACTTTGCTCATGGTATAATTCCTTCTCCCATCTAGGCGCTCTCCTCCTCTTACCTTTTCCCTTCGCTTGTGGACTTCAGTGCACAACACATCAGCTGTCTGTGACCAGGCTGAAAAAACCTTTCCAAGCAAACCTTCATATCATAACCACTAACCGCTACACACAGCCTATATCATTGCCACCATATTAGCTAACGTCATAGCTAGATAACACAGCTACTAGAACTAGCGCATTAGTAAACCCACTATCATCATGCAATACAGTAGAGAGTCAGCAAGCAGTTCAGCAGTTACACCGGCGGGCCCCAGTGGCAATGAATTAATAAAGCTTACATCGATTTAGAAGAGTTCCAGTGTTGGATAGCCATAACCAGCTAGCTAACACAGCATCTCTCTCTGTTGGATAGCCATAACCAGCTAGCTAACACAGCATCTCTCTCTGTTGGATAGCCATAACCAGCTAGCTAACATAGCATCTCTCTCTGTTGGATAGCCATAGCCAGCTAGCTAACATAGCATCTCTCTCTGTTGGATAGCCATAGCCAGCTAGCTAACATAGCAGCTCTCTCTGTTGGATAGCAATAGCCAGCTAGCTAACATAGCATCTCTCTCTGTTGGATAGCAATAGCCAGCTAGCTAACATAGCATCTCTCTCTGTTGGATAGCAATAGCCAGCTAGCTAACATAGCATCTCTCTCTGTTGGATAGCAATAGCCAGCTAGCTAACATAGCATCTCTCTCTGTTGGATTGCCAGCTAGCTAACATAGCATCTCTCTCTGTTGGATAGCCATAGCCATAGCCAGCTAGCTAACATAGCATCTCTCTCTGTTGGATAGCCATAACCACCATGGTGCTACCCTAAAGAGTGCTGTTGAGGCTACTGTAGACTGTCATTGAAAAACAGTGTGTTTTAATCAATAATTTGGTGACGTGAATATATTTAGTATAGTTTTATTTAAAAATGCTAACTTTTTTTTGTTTCCCAATTTGTATTTATAAGAAATTCACTGAGGAGGACGGTCCTCCCCTTCCTCCTCTGAGGAGCCTCCACTGACCAATGTTTATCATATGCTAGCCACCTTACCCCTATACATATCTAACCCTACCAATTCAGTATCCATATTGTAAATATGGTATTGTAACTGACCGTGGAACTGACCCTGTATATACTTACTTCCTTCCTTGTGTTATTATTTATATTTCTCGTGTGTTTTTTGTTGTACTTAACTTTTTTCATAAATGTTTTTATAGTACTACTGATATTGATTATTGCGTTATTGGAAATGAGCGAGGTTTGAAAAAGAACAAGGTGACAATACAACTTCAAAGTCAACAATCTGTGTTTCTATCACTCCTGTGCTACTGAAGAAGAGCAGCAGTGTCTTTTGACAACAGCTGCTAAAAGATTAATGTTTTCATTCCAAAAGACTGTCAGGAGGCATCCTGAGCCATAAATCTCTCTTTTAGAAACATATCCTTGTATTATTGATGGCTTGTTAATAAATGGAAGAAGGACGGAGAGAGAGAGGCAGATAGGGTATGACTGGGAATGTCCAGGTCCCAAATAAGATCCTAGTCCCTATATAGTGCACTACTTTAGACCAGAGCCCTATGGAACCCTAGTCCCTATATAGTGCACTACTTTAGACCAGAGCCCTATGGAACCCTAGTCCCTATATAGTGCACTACTTTAGACCAGAGGCCTATGGAAGCCTATTCCCTATATAGTGCACTACTTTAGACCAGAGCCCTATGGAACCCTATTCCCTATATAGTGCACTACTTTAGACCAGAGCCCAATAACACCCTAGTCCCTATATAGTGCACTACTTTAGACCAGAGCCCTATGGAACCCTAGTACCTATATAGTGCACTACTTTTGCCCAGAGCCCAATAACACCCTAGTCCCTATATAGTGCACTACTTTAGACCAGAGCCCGATGGGCCTTAAGATGCCATTTGGGACACGCCCACTAATTGTCTGCAAGGTTAGGCTTTACGAGGAGTGTCCTGTCGTCTATCAGCTTGTAGACTTGTAGACTAAACTCTATCTCAGCCCTGTACATGTATTTTGTCTGCGTACATATGTGTTCAAGGAAGCCTCTATCGACAGTGTAATGAGTTTTACTTCTTTGTGTTTTAATAGTTTCTACATTGTAGAATAATAGTGAAGACAACATCCAAACTATGAAATAACACGCATGGAATCAAATTCTAAATCAAATCAAATGTATTTATGTAGCCCTTCGTACATCAGCTGATATCTCAAAGTGCTGTACAGAAACCCAGCCTAAAGCCCCAAACAGCAAAGCAATGCAAAGCAATGCAGGTGTAGAAGCACGGTGGACACTCCTGTATTAACCAACACAGTTTCATAGTTTTGATGTCTTCACTGTTATTCTACAATATAGCAAATAGTACAAAATAAAGAAAAACCTTTGCATGTGTAGGTGTATCCAAACTTTTGACTGGTTGTGTATGTTGCCTTATACGTGTATATGCAACTCAGTGCCCGCTGATACAACGGTATTCTATGTGAAGTTTGGAGAGATGGACAATGGTCAATCTCTTCCCAAAATAACGGATGGTCTGGAATCTGGCTGTACTTCTCTGACTTACCAATAGAGGGTAGAAGAAACAGAACTCATGTCAGGCATATGGAATGGAATGCTCCCAGTACTCCACTGATTCTCTAGGGTTCTAGAATTCCCTGGCTGTTGTTGTTGTTGATGTGGAATTTGATTACAGAGAGATGAGGAACATGGTGTGGGAGATTACAGAGAGATGGGGGATATGGTGTGGGAGATTACAGAGAGATGGGGGATATGGTGTGGGAGATTACAGAGAGATGGGGGATATGGTGTGGGAGATTACAGAGAGATGGGGAATATGGTGTGGGAGATTACAGAGAGATGGGGGATATGGTGTGGGAGATTACAGAGAGATGGGGAATATGGTGAGGGAGATTACAGAGAGATGGGGGATATGGTGTGGGAGACTAGAGATGAGAGATGAGGAATATGGTGTGGGAGATTACAGAGAGATGGGGGATATGGTGTGGGAGATTACAGAGAGATTGGGAATATGGTGTGGGAGATTACAGAGAGATGGGGGATATGGTGTGGGAGATTACAGAGAGATGGGGAATATGGTGTGGGAGATTACAGAGAGATGGGGGATATGGTGTGGGAGATTACAGAGAGATGGGGAATATGGTGTGGGAGATTACAGAGAGATGAGGAATATGGTGTGGGAGATTACAGAGAGATGGGGAATATGGTGTGGGAGATTACAGAGATAACACCAAAGGCTTGTTATGAGGGAAACTGAGACAGAAACAGCAGGGAGCTGGACATTGTGTTGGATACAAACAGAACAGATCTCACTGTGGTGTTGGATACAAACAGAACAGATCTCACTGTGGTGTTGGATATAAACAGTATAGATCTCCTTCTCTGTCTCACCTGCAGTCCAGTTTCTCCAGTTCAAAGTGGGGGTTGAAGTTGAGGACGATACGCTGGGAGGGTTCTGGGGCGGTGACGACCCAGCGACAGCTCTGATGGGGGGGGTACTCCAGAGGATACCCTGGGGTGGTGATGTACCCGGCGTTGCTGGCATCAAAATGTCCGCCACACGCCTCACCTATAGGACAGACAACACAGAGGTTTTCAGTCAGAGCGTGAGGACAGACAACACAGAGGTTTTCAGTCAGAGCGTGAGATAATAACACCTTGTCTAGTGTAGTCTTTGGTAAAGTTCTGGGTCTACTAATGTCTGTGGGAAGAGACCATCCTAAAACCGCAGGGCCTGACAATGTCATACCATGACATCTACCGCTGTTGAACGATCCTCCCTACGAAATCTATGGCGCCACGTTGAGGGTTAAACTGTCCACACTGTATTCTCACTGTGCTGTAGCAGACCAGTCAGTAAACCTAAAGGACACACAGGATCACAGTAGTGTACTCTCTGGTAGTGGAACACCGAGACAGGAAGTGACAGACAAGCTGTCTCTGTGTTAGAGGTCAGGGGTCGGGTTAACGCTGTGAGTTAGATGGAGAGGCTCACAAAGCATCCGTTCTGACCCAACACACAAACACACTCACACACACTAGTCCACCCCCCCCCCCCACACACACACAAACACACTCACACTCACATACACTAGTCCACCCCCCCCCCCCCACACACACACACAGGAAGCTTCAAGACAGGGTGTTATTTCTCTTCTCTGTGTATTATATGATGAGTAAGCCCCTCAGCTGTCAACCACAGTCACTTTTCACTTCCAATTACTTCACCAACACAGAGATTCATGTGTTAGAGAACAAGACAACAGCAGAGTAGACAACATGGTCCACAAGACAACAGCAGAGTAGAGCAGAGTGGAGTAGAGTAAAATAGAGTAGACTAGACTAGAATAGAGTAGAGTAGACTAGAGTAAAATAGAGTAGACTAGAGTAGAATAGAGTAGAGTAGACTAGAGTAAAATAGAGTAGACTAGAGTAGAGTAGAGTAGAGTAGAGTAGAGTAGAGTAGAATAGACTAGAATAGAGTAGACTAGACCCAGACTAGAGTAGACAAGACTAGAGTAGACTAAACTAGAGTAGAATAGAGAAGACTAGACTAGAGTAGAGTAGAATAGACTAGAGTAGACTAGAATAAAGTAGAATAGACTAGACCAAGATTAGAGTAGACTAGAATAAAGTAGAATAGACTAGACACAGATTAGAGTAGACTAGAGTAGAGTAGACTAGAGTAGAGTAGACTAGAGTAGAATAGAGGAGAATAGACTAGACTAGAGTAAAATAGAGTAGAATATAGTAGACTAGACTAGAGTAGAACAGACTAGACGAGACTAGACTAGACTAAAATAGAGTAGAATATAGTAGAGGGGAGAGGAGGGGGATGAATAGGTGGCCATGATGGTTTGAGGTCCAGATTGGGAATTTTGCCAGGACACCAGGGTTAACACCCCTACTCTTACGATAAGTGCCATGTGATCTTTAATGACCTCAAGGAGTCAGGACAACCCATTTAACGTCCCATCCGAAAGACGGCACCCTACACAGGGCAGTGTCCCCAATCACTGCCCTGGGATATTATTAGTTTTAGACCAGAGGAAAAAGTGCCTCCTACTGGCCCTCCAACACCACTTCCAGCAGCATCTGGTCTCCCATCCAGGGACTGACCAGGACCAACCCTGCTTAGCTTCGGAAGCAAGTCAACAGTGGGATGCAGGCTGGTATGCTGCTGGTGATGCAGGGTGGTATGCTGCTGACGATGCAGGGTGGTATGCTGCTGACGATGCAGGGTGGTATGCTGCTGACGATGCAGGGTGGTATGCTGCTGACGATGCAGGGTGGTATGCTGCTGACGATGCAGGGTGGTATGCTGGGTGGTATGCTGCTGACGATGCAGGGCGGTATGCTGCTGACGATGCAAGGTGGTATGCTGCTGACGATGCATGGTGGTATGCTGCTGGTGATGCAGGGTGGTATGCTGCTGGTGATGCAGGGTGGTATGCTGCTGGTGATGCAGGGTGGTATGCTGGGTGGTATGCTGCTGAAGATGCAGGGTGGTATGCTGCTGACGATGCAAGGTGGTATGCTGCTGGTGATGCAGGGTGGTATGCTGCTGACGATGCAGGGTGGTATGCTGCTGGTGATGCAGGGTGGTATGCTGCTGACGATGCAGGGTGGTATGCTGCTGGTGATGCAGGGTGGTATGCTGCTGACGATGCAGGGTGGTATGCTGCTGACGATGCAGGGTGGAATGCTGCTGGTGATGCAGGGTGGTATGCTGCTGGTGATGCAGGGTGGAATGCTGCTGACGATGCAAGGTGGTATGCTGCTGGTGATGCAGAGTGGTATGCTGCTGGTGATGCAGGGTGGAATGCTGCTGACGATGCAAGGTGGTATGCTGCTGGTGATGCAGGGTGGTATGCTGCTGACGATGCAGGGTGGTATGCTGCTGGTGATGCATGGTGGTATGCTGCTGGTGATGCAGGGTGGTATGCTGCTGGTGATGCAGGGTGGAATGCTGCTGACGATGCAAGGTGGTATGCTGCTGGTGATGCAGGGTGGTATGCTGCTGGTGATGCAGGGTGGTATGCTGCTGATGATGCAGGGTGGTATGCTGCTGGTGATGCAGGGTGGAATGCTGCTGACGATGCAGGGTGGTATGCTGCTGGTGATGCAGGGTGGTATGCTGCTGGTGATGCAGGGTGGTATGCTGCTGATGATGCAGGGTGGTATGCTGCTGATGATGCAGGGTGGTATGCTGCTGGTGATGCAGGGTGGTATGCTGCTGGTGATGCAGGGTGGTATGCTGCTGGTGATGCAGGGTGGTATGCTGCTGGTGATGCAGGGTGGTATGCTGCTGGTGATGCAGGGTGGTATGCTGCTGGTGATGCAGGGTGGTATGCTGCTGGTGATGCAGGGTGGTATGCTGCTGGTGATGCAGGGTGGAATGCTGTTGGTGATGCAGGGTGGTATGCTGCTGACGATGCAGGGTGGTATGCTGCTGACGATGCAGGGTGGTATGCTGCTGATGATGCAGGGTGGTATGATGTTGGTGATGCAGGGTGGTATGCTGGGTGGTATGCTGCTAACGATGCAGGGTGGTATGCTGTTGGTGATGCAGGGTGGTATGCTGCTGACGATGCAGGGTGGTATGCTGCTGATGATGCAGGGTGGTATGCTGCTGGTGATGCAGGGTGGTATGCTGTTGGTGATGCAGGGTGGTATGCTGCTGGTGATGCAGGGTGGTATGCTGCTGGTGATGCAGGGTGGTATGCTGGGTGGTATGCTGCTACTTTAGTAGACTAGAGTAGACTTGAACAGAGTATAGTGCAGTGGAGTAGAGTAGACTAGAGCAGAGTAGAGTAGAGTAGAGTAGAGTAGAGTATAGTAGACTACAGTAGAATAGAGTAGAGTAGAGTGCAGTAGAGTAGAGTAGACTAGACTAGAGCAGACTAGAGCAGAGTAGAGTAGAGTAGAGCAGAGTACAGCAAAGTAGAGTAGAGTGCAGTAGAGTATAATAGAGCAGAGTAGAGTACAGTACAGTAGAGTAGAGTAGAGTACATTAGAGTTGAGCAGAGCAGAGTAGAGTACTGTAGAGTATAATAGAGAAGAGTATAGCAAAGTAGAGTAGAGTAGAGTAGAGTTGAGTACAGTACAGTACAGTGCAGTAGAGTACAGTAGAGTAGAGTGAAGTAGAGTATAGAAGAGTAGAGTAGAATACATTAGAGTACAGTACAGAAGAGTAGAGTACAGAAGAGTACAGAATAGTAGAGTAGAGTAGAGTATAGTACAGTACAGTAGAGTAGAGTAGGTAGTTTTGAGTAGAGTTCAGTGGAGAAGATCAGAGTTGAGCAGAACAGAATATACCAGAGCAGAGTAGAGTACATTAGAGTAGAGTGTACTGTTATACACTACAACACTACTGTGTTTATATGGACAACCTATGTTGACTGCAGCACAGCCAAGTGTAATGGAATGAAAAACAGAACACACACACTACAGTACAAACACACGTTGTAGTTGGTGTCTCTCCAGCCCCATGGTAGTGTCCCAGCAGGAGGTTCTGGAAGGCCTTCAAACAGACAAGTTTGATTGACAGTTTGAGGTCTGCTTGTGTGGCTGGCTTTCACACACACACACACACACACACACACACACACACACACACACACACACACACACACACACACACACACACACACACACACACACACACACACACACACACACACACACACACACACACACACACACACACACACACACACACTGTGGCTGGCTTCCACCACAATATCTGTGAACAATCACATCTCAACAACTGCTCTATACCAGCCAGTTCATCTTTCCTGGAACACAGTGAACCTTATGGGTCACATCCCCTTCACTCTTCACCATTGTTACATCTTCTGCATACTAGAAAGGAACACTAGATCACTAGAACACTAGATTACTGGAACACTTGATCTAGAACACTACACCACTACTAGAACACTAGATCACTGGAACACTAGTTCTAGAACACTACACCACTACTACAACATGAGATCACTGGAACACTAGTTCTAGAACACTACACCACTACTAGAACACTAGATCACAGGAACACTGGTTCAAGAACACTACAACACTACTAGAACACTAGATTATTGGAACACTAGTTCTAGAACATTACACCACTACTAGAACACTAGATTACTGGAACACTAGTTCTAGAACACTACACCACTACTAGAACACTAGATTACTGGAACACTAGTTCTAGAAAAATACACCTCTACTAGAACACTATATTACTGGAACACTAGTTCTAGAACACTACACCTCTACTAGAAAACGAGATTACTGGAACACTAGTTCTAGAACACTACACCACTACTAGAACACTGGATTACTGGAACACTAGTTCTAGAACACTAAGCCACTACTAGAACACGAGATTACTGGAACACTAGTTCTAGAACACTACACCACTACTAGAACACTGGATTACTGGAACACTAGTTCTAGAACACTAAGCCACTACTAGAACACTAGATTACTGGAACACTAGTTCTAGGACACTACACCACCACTAGAACACTAGATTACTGGAACACTTGTTCTAGAACACTAAACCATTAATAGAACATTAGAATACTGGAACAATAGTTCTAGAAAACTACACCACTATTAGAACACTAGATTACTGGAACACTAGTTCTAGAACACTACACCACTACTAGAACACTAGATTACTGGAACACTAGTTCTAGAAAAATACACCTCTACTAGAACACTATATTACTGGAACACTAGTTCTAGAACACTACACCTCTACTAGAAAACGAGATTACTGGAACACTAGTTCTAGAACACTACACCACTACTAGAACACTGGATTACTGGAACACTAGTTCTAGAACACTAAGCCACTACTAGAACACTAGATTACTGGAACACTAGTTCTAGGACACTACACCACAACTAGAACACTAGATTACTGGAACACTTGTTCTAGAACACTAAACCATTAATAGAACATTAGAATACTGGAACAATAGTTCTAGAAAACTACACCACTATTAGAACACTAGATTACTGGAACACTAGTTCTAGAACACTACACCACTACTAGAACACTAGATTACTGGAACACTAGTTCTAGAACACTACACCACTACTAGAACACTAGATTACTGGAATACTAGTTCTAGAACACTAAGCCACTACTAGAACACTAGATTACTGGAACACTAGTTCTAGAACACTACACCACAACTAGAACACTAGATTACTGGAACACTTGTTCTAGAACACTAAACCATTAATAGAACATTAGAATACTGGAACAATAGTTCTAGAAAACTACACCACTATTAGAACACTAGATTACTGGAACACTAGTTCTAGAACACTACACCACTACTAGAACACTAGATTACTGGAACACTAGTTCTAGAACACTACACCACTACTAGAACACTAGATTACTGGAACACTAGTTCTAGAACACTACATCACTACTAGAACACTAGATTACTGAACACTTGTTCTAGAAAACTAAACCACTAATAGAACATTAGAATACTGGAACAATAGTTCTATAAAAATACACCACTACTAGAACACTAGATTACTGGAACACTAGTTCTAGAACACTACACCAGTACTAGAACACTAGATTACTGGAACACTAGTTCTAGAACACTACACCCCTACTAGAACACAAGATTACTGGAACACTAGATATAGAACACTACAACACCACTAGAACACTAGATTACTGGAACACTAGTTCTAGAACAATACACCACTAATAGAACATTAGAATACTGGAACAATAGTTCTAGAACACTACACAGCTACTAGAACACTAGATGATTGTAAACACTATTTTGAGAACGCAACAACACTACTAGAACACTAGACTACTGGAACACTAGTACTAGAACAATAGATTACTGGAACACTAGTTCTAGAACACTACACCACTACTAGAACACTAGATTATTGGAAGACTAGTTCTAGAACACTACAACACTACTAGAACACTAGATTACTGGAACACTAGTACTAGAATAATAGATTACTGGAACAATAGTACGAGAACACTAGATTACTGGAACACTAGTTCTAGAACACTACACCACTTCTAGAACACTAGATTACTGGAACACTAGTTTGAGAACACTACACCACTACTAGAACACTAGATTACTGGAACACTAGTTCTAGAACACTACAACACTACTAGAACACTAGATTACTGGAACACTAGTTCTAGAACACTACATCACTACTAGAACACTAGATTACTGGAACACTAGTTCTAGAACACTACACCACTTCTTGAACACTGGATTACTGGAACACTAGTTCTAGAACACTACAACAGCAATAGAACACTAGATTTACTGGAACACTAGTTCTAGAACTCTAAGCCACAATTAGAAGACTAGATTACTGGAACACTAGTTCTAGAACACTACATCACTACTAGAACACTAGATTACTGAACACTTGTTCTAGAAAACTAAACCACTAATAGAACATTAGAATACTGGAACAATAGTTCTATAAAAATACACCACTACTAGAACACTAGATTACTGGAACACTAGTTCTAGAACACTACACCAGTACTAGAACACTAGATTACTGGAACACTAGTTCTAGAACACTACACCCCTACTAGAACACAAGATTACTGGAACACTAGATATAGAACACTACAACACTACTAGAGTACTAGATTACTGGAACACTAGTTCTAGAACACTACAACACCACTAGAACACTAGATTACTGGAACACTAGTTCTAGAACAATACACCACTAATAGAACATTAGAATACTGGAACAATAGTTCTAGAACACTACACAGCTACTAGAACACTAGATGATTGTAAACACTATTTTGAGAACGCAACAACACTACTAGAACACTAGACTACTGGAACACTAGTACTAGAACAATAGATTACTGGAACACTAGTTCTAGAACACTACACCACTACTAGAACACTAGATTATTGGAAGACTAGTTCTAGAACACTACAACACTACTAGAACACTAGATTACTGGAACACTAGTACTAGAATAATAGATTACTGGAACAATAGTACGAGAACACTAGATTACTGGAACACTTGTTCAAGAACACTACACCAATACTAGAACACTACATTACTGGAACACTAGTTCTAGAACACTACACCACTACAAGAACACTAGATTACTGGAACACTAGTTCTCGAACAGTACACCACTACTCGAAAACTAGATTACTGGAACACTAGTTCTAGAATACTACACCACTACTAGAACACTAGAACACTAGTTCTAGAACACTACAACACTACTAGAACACTAGATTACTGGAACACTAGTTCTAGAACACTACACCACTACTAGAACACTAGATTACTGGAACACATGTTCTAGAACAGTAAACCACTAATAGAACATTAGAATACTGGAACAATAGTTCTAGGAAAGTACACCACTACTAGAACACTAGATTACTGGAACAATAGTTCTAGAACACTACACCACTACTCGAAGACTAGATTACTGGAACACTAGTTCTAGAACAATACACCACTACTAGAACACTAGATTACTTGAACACTAGTTGTAGAAACTATACTACTACTAGAACACTAGATTACTGGAACACTAGTTCTAGAACACTACAACAGCAATAGAACACTAGATTACTGGAACACTAGTTTCAGAACTACACCACTACTAGGACACTCGATTACTGGAACACTAGTTCTAGAACACTACACCTCTACTAGAACACTATATTACTGGAACACTAGTTCTAGAACACTACACCACTACTAGAACACTAGATTACTGGAACACTAGTTCTAGAACTCTAAGCCACAATTCGAAGACTAGATTACTGGAACACTAGTTCTAGAACACTATACCTCTACTAGAACACTAGATTACTGGAACACTAGTTCTAGAACACTACAACACTACTAGAACACTAGATTACTGGAAAACTTGTTCTAGAAGACTAAGCCACTATTAAAACACTAGATTACTGGAACACTAGTTCTAGAACACTACAACACTACTAGAACACTAGATTACTGGAACACTAGTTCTAAAAACACTACATCACTACTAGAACACTAGATTACTGGAACACTAGTTCTAGAACACTACACCACTTCTTGAACACTGGATTACTGGAACACTAGTTCTAGAACACTACAACAGCAATAGAACACTAGATTTACTGGAACACTAGTTTCAGAACACTACACCAATACTAGAACACTAGATTACGGGAACACAAGTTCTAGAACACTACAACACTACTAGAACACTAGATTACTGGAACACTAGTTCTAGAACTCTAAGCCACAATTCGAATACTAGATTACTGGAACACTAGTTCTAGAACACTATACCTCTACTAGAACACTAGATTACTGGAACACTAGTTCTAGAACACTACAACACTACTAGAACACTAGATTACTGGAAAACTTGTTCTAGAAGACTAAGCCACTATTAAAACACTAGATTACTGGAACAATAGTTCTAGAAAACTACACCACTATTAGAACACTAGATTACTGGAACACTAGTTCTAGAACACTACATCACTACTAGAACACTAGATTACTGGAACACTAGTTCTAGAACACTACACCACTACTAGAACACTAGATTACTGGAATACTAGTTCTAGAACACTAAGCCACTACTAGAACACTAGATTACTGGAACACTAGTTCTAGAACACTACATCACTACTAGAACACTAGATTACTGAACACTTGTTCTAGAAAACTAAACCACTAATAGAACATTAGAATACTGGAACAATAGTTCTAGAAAAATACACCACTACTAGAACACTAGATTACTGGAACACTAGTTCTAGAACACTACACCACTACTAGAACACTAGATTACTGGAACACTAGTTCTAGAACACTACACCCCTACTAGAACACAAGATTACTGGAACACTAGATATAGAACACTACAACACTACTAGAGTACTAGATTACTGGAACACTAGTTCTAGAACACTACAACACCACTAGAACACTAGATTACTGGAACACTAGTTCTAGAACACTACACCACTACAAGAACATTAGAATACTGGAACACATGTTCTAGAACACTACACAGCTACTAGAACACTAGATGATTGTAAACACTATTTTGAGAACGCAACAACACTACTAGAACACTAGACTACTGGAACACTAGTACTAGAACACTAGATTACTGGAACACTAGTTCTAGAACACTACACCACTACAAGAACACTAGATTACTGGAACACATGTTCTAGAACACTAAACCACTAATAGAACATTAGAATACTGGAACAATAGTACTAGAATAATAGATTACTGGAACAATAGAACACTAGATTACTGGAACACTAGTTCTAGAACACTACACCACTTCTAGAACACTTTACTGGAACACTAGTACTAGAATAATAGATTACTGGAACAATAGTACGAGAACACTAGATTACTGGAACACTAGTTCTAGAACACTACACCACTTCTAGAACACTAGATTACTGGAACACTAGTTTGAGAACACTACACCACTACTAGAACACTTGATTACTGGAACACTAGTTCTAGAACACTACAACACTACTAGAACACTAGATGACTGGAACACTAGTTCTAGAACACTACATCACTACTAGAACACTAGATTACTGGAACACTAGTTCTAGAACACTACACTATTCTTGAACACTGGATTACTGGAACACTAGTTCTAGAACACTACAACAGCAATAGAACACTAGATTTACTGGAACACTAGTTTCAGAACACTACACCAATACTAGAACACTAGATTACGGGAACACAAGTTCTAGAACACTACAACACTACTAGAACACTAGATTACTGGAACACTAGTTCTAGAACTCTAAGCCACAATTAGAAGACTAGATTACTGGAACACTAGTTCTAGAACACTATACCTCTACTAGAACACTAGATTACTGGAACACTAGTTCTAGAACACTACAACACTACTAGAACACTAGATTACTGGAAAACTTGTTCTAGAAGACTAAGCCACTATTAAAACACTAGATTACTGGAACACTAGTTCTAGAACACTACACCACTACTGGAACACTAGATTACTGGAACACTTGTTCAAGAACACTACACCAATACTAGAACACTAGATTACTGGAACACTAGTTCTAGAACACTACACCACTACAAGAACACTAGATTACTGGAACACATGTTCTAGAACACTAAACCACTAATAGAACATTAGAATACTGGAACAATAGTTCTAGAAAAATACACCACTACTAGAACACTAGATTACTGGAACACTAGTTCTCGAACAGTACACCACTACTCGAAAACTAGATTACTGGAACACTAGTTCTAGAATACTACACCACTACTAGAACACTAGAACACTAGTTCTAGAACACTACAACACTACTAGAACACTAGATTACTGGAACACTAGTTCTAGAACACTACACCACTACTAGAACACTAGATTACTGGAACACGTGTTCTAGAACAGTAAACCACTAATAGAACATTAGAATACTGGAACAATAGTTCTAGGAAAGTACACCACTACTAGAACACTAGATTACTGGAACAATAGTTCTAGAACACTACACCACTACTCGAAGACTAGATTACTGGAACACTAGTTCTAGAACAATACACCACTACTAGAACACTAGATTACTTGAACACTAGTTGTAGAAACTATACCACTACTAGAACACTAGATTACTGGAACACTAGTTCTAGAACACTACAACAGCAATAGAACACTAGATTACTGGAACACTAGTTTCAGAACTACACCACTACTAGGACACTCGATTACTGGAACACTAGTTCTAGAACACTACACCTCTACTAGAACACTATATTACTGGAACACTAGTTCTAGAACACTACACCTCTACTACAAAACGAGATTACTGGAACACTAGTTCTAGAACACTACACCACTACTAGAACACTAGATTACTGGAACACTAGTTCTAGAACTCTAAGCCACAATTCGAAGACTAGATTACTGGAACACTAGTTCTAGAACACTATACCTCTACTAGAACACTAGATTACTGGAACACTAGTTTCAGAACTACACCACTACTAGGACACTAGATTACTGGAACACTAGTTCTAGAACACTACACCTCTACTAGAACACTATATTACTGGAACACTAGTTCTAGAACACTACACCTCTACTACAAAACGAGATTACTGGAACACTAGTTCTAGAACACTACACCACTACTAGAACACTAGATTACTGGAACACTAGTTCTAGAACTCTAAGCCACAATTCGAAGACTAGATTACTGGAACACTAGTTCTAGAACACTATACCTCTACTAGAACACTAGATTACTGGAACACTAGTTCTAGAACACTACAACACTACTAGAACACTAGATTACTGGAACACTAGTTCTAGAACACTACACCACTTCTTGAACACTGGATTACTGGAACACTAGTTCTAGAACACTACAACAGCAATAGAACACTAGATTTACTGGAACACTAGTTTCAGAACACTACAACAATACTAGAACACTAGATTACGGGAACACAAGTTCTAGAACACTACAACACTACTAGAACACTAGATTACTGGAACACTAGTTCTAGAACTCTAAGCCACAATTAGAAGACTAGATTACTGGAACACTAGTTCTAGAACACTATACCTCTACTAGAACACTAGATTACTGGAACACTAGTTCTAGAACACTACAACACTACTAGAACACTAGATTACTGGAAATCTTGTTCTAGAAGACTAAGCCACTATTAAAACACTAGATTACTGGAACACTAGTTCTAGAACACTACACCACTACTGCAACACTAGATTACTGGAACACTTGTTCAAGAACACTACACCAATACTAGAACACTACATTACTGGAACACTAGTTCTAGAACACTACACCACTACAAGAACACTAGATTACTGGAACACATGTTCTAGAACACTAAACCACTAATAGAACATTAGAATACTGGAACAATAGTTCTAGAAAACTACACCACTACTAGAACACTAGATTACTGGAAAACTAGTTCTAGAACACTACACCTCTACTAGAACACTAGATTACTGGAACACTAGTTCTAGAACACTACACCACTACTAGAACACTAGATTACTGGAATACTAGTTCTAGAACACTACACCCCTACTAGAACACAAGATTACTGGAACACTAGATATAGAACACTACAACACTACTAGAGTACTAGATTACTGGAACACTAGTTCTAGAACACTACACCACTAATAGAACATTAGAATACTGGAACAATAGTTCTAGAACACTACACAGCTACTAGAACACTAGATGATTGTAAACACTATTTTGAGAACGCAACAACACTACTAGAACACTAGACTACTGGAACACTAGTACTAGAACAATAGATTACTGGAACACTAGTTCTAGAACACTACACCACTACTAGAACACTAGATTACTGGAACACTAGTTCTAGAACTCTAAGCCACAATTCGAAGACTAGATTACTGGAACACTAGTTCTAGAACACTATACCTCTACTAGAACACTAGATTACTGGAACACTAGTTCTAGAACACTACAACACTGCTAGAACACTAGATTAATAGAAAACTTGTTCTAGAAGACTAAGCCACTATTAAAACACTAGATTACTGGAACACTAGTTCTAGAACACTATACCTCTACTAGAACACTAGATTACTGGAACACTAGTTCTAGAACACTACAACACTACTAGAACACTAGATTACTGGAACACTAGTTCTAGAACACTACACCACTTCTTGAACACTGGATTACTGGAACACTAGTTCTAGAACACTACAACAGCAATAGAACACTAGATTTACTGGAACACTAGTTTCAGAACACTACACCAATACTAGAACACTAGATTACGGGAACACAAGTTCTAGAACACTACAACACTACTAGAACACTAGATTACTGGAACACTAGTTCTAGAACTCTAAGCCACAATTAGAAGACTAGATTACTGGAACACTAGTTCTAGAACACTATACCTCTACTAGAACACTAGATTACTGGAACACTAGTTCTAGAACACTACAACACTACTAGAACACTAGATTACTGGAAAACTTGTTCTAGAAGACTAAGCCACTATTAAAACACTAGATTACTGGAACACTAGTTCTAGAACACTACACCACTACTGGAACACTAGATTACTGGAACACTTGTTCAAGAACACTACACCAATACTAGAACACTACATTACTGGAACACTAGTTCTAGAACACTACACCACTACAAGAACACTAGATTACTGGAACACATGTTCTAGAACACTAAACCACTAATAGAACATTAGAATACTGGAACAATAGTTCTAGAAAACTACACCACTACTAGAACACTAGATTACTGGAAAACTAGTTCTAGAACACTACACCTCTACTAGAACACTAGATTACTGGAACACTAGTTCTAGAACACTACACCACTACTAGAACACTAGATTACTGGAATACTAGTTCTAGAACACTACACCCCTACTAGAACACAAGATTACTGGAACACTAGATATAGAACACTACAACACTACTAGAGTACTAGATTACTGGAACACTAGTTCTAGAACACTACACCACTAATAGAACATTAGAATACTGGAACAATAGTTCTAGAACACTACACAGCTACTAGAACACTAGATGATTGTAAACACTATTTTGAGAACGCAACAACACTACTAGAACACTAGACTACTGGAACACTAGTACTAGAACAATAGATTACTGGAACACTAGTTCTAGAACACTACACCACTACTAGAACACTAGATTATTGGAAGACTAGTTCTAGAACACTACAACACTACTAGAACACTAGATTACTGGAACACTAGTACTAGAACAATAGATTACTGGAACACTAGTTCTAGAACACTACACCACTTCTAGAACACTAGATTACTGGAACACTAGTTTGAGAACACTACACCACTACTAGAACACTAGATTACTGGAACACTAGTTCTAGAACACTACAACACTACTAGAACACTAGATTACTGGAACACTAGTTCTAGAACACTACAACACTACTAGAACACTAGATTACTGGAAAACTTGTTCTAGAAGACTAAGCCACTATTAAAACACTAGATTACTGGAACACTAGTTCTAGAACACTACAACACTACTAGAACACTAGATTACTGGAACACTAGTTCTAGAACACTACATCACTACTAGAACACTAGATTACTGGAACACTAGTTCTAGAACACTACACCACTTCTTGAACACTGGATTACTGGAACACTAGTTCTAGAACACTACAACAGCAATAGAACACTAGATTTACTGGAACACTAGTTTCAGAACACTACACCAATACTAGAACACTAGATTACGGGAACACAAGTTCTAGAACACTACAACACTACTAGAACACTAGATTACTGGAACACTAGTTCTAGAACTCTAAGCCACAATTAGAAGACTAGATTACTGGAACACTAGTTCTAGAACACTATACCTCTACTAGAACACTAGATTACTGGAACACTAGTTCTAGAACACTACAACACTACTAGAACACTAGATTACTGGAAAACTTGTTCTAGAAGACTAAGCCACTATTAAAACACTAGATTACTGGAACACTAGTTCTAGAACACTACACCACTACTGGAACACTAGATTACTGGAACACTAGTTCTAGAACACTACACCTCTACTAGAACACTAGATTACTGGAACACTTGTTCAAGAACACTACACCAATACTAGAACACTACATTACTGGAACACTAGTTCTAGAACACTACACCACTACAAGAACACTAGATTACTGGAACACATGTTCTAGAACACTAACACTAATAGAACATTAGAATACTGGAACAATAGTTCTAGAAAAATACACCACTACTAGAACACTAGATTACTGGAACACTAGTTCTCGAACAGTACACCACTACTCGAAAACTAGATTACTGGAACACTAGTTCTAGAATACTACACCACTACTAGAACACTAGAACACTAGTTCTAGAACACTACAACACTACTAGAACACTAGATTACTGGAACACTAGTTCTAGAACACTACACCACTACTAGAACACTAGATTACTGGAACACATGTTCTAGAACAGTAAACCACTAATAGAACATTAGAATACTGGAACAATAGTTCTAGGAAACTACACCACTACTAGAACACTAGATTACTGGAACAATAGTTCTAGAACACTACACTACTACTCGAAGACTAGATTACTGGAACACTAGTTCTAGAACACTACATCACTACTAGAACACTAGATTACTTGAACACTAGTTGTAGAAACTATACCACTACTAAAACACTAGATTACTGGAACACTAGTTCTAGAACACTACAACAGCAATAGAACACTAGATTACTGGAACACTAGTTTCAGAACACTACACCACTACTAGGACACTAGATTACTGGAACACTAGTTCTGGAACACTACAACAGCAATAGAACACTAGATTACTGGAACACAAGTTCTAGAACACTACACCAATACTAGAACACTAGAATACTGGAACAGTAGTTCTAGAACACTACAACAGCAATAGGACACTAGATTACTGGAACACTAGTTTCAGAACACTACAACAGCAATAGGACACTAGATTACTGGAACACTAGTTTCAGAACACTACACCACTACTAGGACACTAGATTACTGGAACACTAGTTCTAGAACACTACACCACTACTAGAACACTAGATTACTGGAACACTAGTTGTAGAAACTATACCACTACTAGAACACTAGATTACTTGAACACTAGTTCTAGAACACTACACCACTTCTTGAACACTGGATTACTGGAACACTAGTTCTAGAACACTACACCACTACTATAACACTAGATTACTGGAACACTAGTTGTAGAAACTATACCACTACTAGAACACTAGATTACTGGAACACTAGTTCTAGAACACTACAACAGCAATAGAACACTAGATTACTGGAACACTAGTTTCAGAACACTACAACAGCAATAGGACACTAGATTACTGGAACACTAGTTTCAGAACACTACACCACTACTAGGACACTAGATTACTGGAACACTAGTTCTGGAACACTACAACAGCAATAGAACACTAGATTACTGGAACACAAGTTCTATAACACTACACCACTACTAGTACACTAGATTATTGGAACACTAGTTCTAGAACACTACACCACTACTAGAACACAAGATTACTGGAACACTAGTTTTGGAACACTACAACACTACTAGAGTACTAGATTACTGGAACACTAGTTCTAGAACACTACAACACTACTAGAAACCTAGATTACTGGAACACTAGTTATAGAACACGACAACACAACTAGAACACTAGATTACTGGAACACTTGTTCTAGAACACTACACCACTACTAGAACACTCGATTACTGTAAACACTAGTTCTAGAACGCTACAACATTACTAGAACACTAGATTACTGGAACAATAGTTCTAGAACACTACAACACTACTAGAACACTAGATTAGTGGAACACTAGTTCTAGAACACTATAACACTACTAGAATACTAGATTAATTGAATACTAGTTCTAGAACACTACACCATTACTAGAACACTATTTTACTGGAACACTAGTTTTAGAACACTACTCCACTACTAGAACACTAGATTACTGGAACACTAGTTCTAGAACACTACAACACTACTAGAAAACTAGATGACTTGAACACTAGTACTGGAACACAAGATTACTGGAACACTAGTTCTAGAACACTACAACACTTCTAGAATACTAGATTAATTGAATACTAGTTCTAGAACACTACACCATTACTAGAACACTATTTTACTGGAACACTAGTTTTAGAACACTACACCACTACTAGAGCACTAGATTATTGGAACACTAGTTCTAGAACACTACAACACTACTAGAAAACTAGATGACTGGAACACTAGTACTAGAACACAAGATTACTGGAACACTAGTTCTAGAACACTACAACACTTCTAGAACACTAGATTACTGGAACACTAGTTCTAGAACACTACACCACTACTAGACCACTAGATTACTGGAACACTAGTTCTAGAACACGACAACACTACTAGAACACTAGATTACTGGAACACTAGTTCTAGAACATAACAACACTACTAGAACACTAGGTTACTGGAACACTAGTTCTAAAACACTACAACACTTCTAGAACTCAGCCAAGTTCAACACAGACCTGGTATCATTCAAACACTGTCTGCCTGCACACTGCATGACTTAATGCCCACTGCTGTGAATCGCCCCCTGCCTGTCCTCTTCAACGTGTCAGATAGGAACAATAAGAACCAGATGCCTCAACTGTGATAGACATTGAAGTGTTGACATTTCCACAGCTACTATATCTTAAAAGGCATGTTTCATGTACTGCGGTGTCTTCTCCGCTGCTCTTCGATGGCCCGTAACATATTCACTACCAAATATAGGCCCACAGTTGACTGACAAACACACACACACACGCACACACACACACACACACACACACACACACACACACACACACACACACACGTAGCACACATTGCAAGTGTAACGGATGTGAAACGGCTAGCTTAGTTAGCGGTGCGCGCTAAATAGCGTTTCAATAGGTGACATCACTTGCTCTGAGACCTTGAAGTGGTAGTTCCCCTTGCCCTGCAAGGGCCATGGCTTTTGTGGGTGACGATGCTTCGAGGGTGACTGTTGTTGATGTGTGCAGAGGGTCCCTGGTTCGCGCCCGGGTACGGGCGAGGGGACGGTCTAAAGTTATACTGTTACACAGGTACATCTTCTTTCTTCCATAAGAGGAAAACAATAAAAGATTTTCATAATTTCTCCCATCCTCAAGTTCCCTCCTTGTGACTGTTATCATTTCTCCCATCCTCAAGTTCCCTCCTAGTGTCTGTTATCATTGCTCCCATCCCCAAGTTCCCGCAAAACACCAATCTCAAAGTCAACAGTGAAGAGGCGACTCCGGGATGCTTGGCCTTCTAGGCAGAGCTGCAAAGAAAAAGCCATAGCTCTGACTGGCCAATAAAAGAAAAGATTAAGATGGGCAAAATAACACAGACACTGGACAGAGGAACTCTGCCTAGAAATCCACTATCCCGGAGTCACCTCTTCACTGTTGACGTTGAGACTGGTGTTTTGCAGGTACCATTTAATGAAGCTGCCAGTTGAGGACTTGTGAGGTGTCTGTTTCTCAAACTAGACACTCTAATGTACTTGTCCTCTTGCTCAGTTGTAGTGGGGGCTGTAGTGGGGGGCTGTCGTGAGGGCTGAGAGAGAAGAGGAGACAGGAAGAGGCTGGCTGCCGAGCAGAGCAGAGCGAAGAGAAAGAGTGCTTCAGTGTCTGTGCTTTTCCAGGAGTCTATCCCTCACGCCACGCTGCCACACGCTGCCACACGCTGCCACACGCTGCCACACAAACACACACACAGTCAACGGGGGCACAGGGTGGAGGAGGGGAGAGGGGAGGAGACATCAACCCTGTTTGCATTCCTCTCTCATTCTCTTTATTTCACACACAGTCAGAGATACACAGTCAGAGATACACAGATTGTGTAGCTGATAACGTGTCCTGTAACTAAACTCTGTGTGACACCCAAAGCATCACACGATGACCAGTCACCCAAAGCATCACATGATGACCAGTCACCCAAAGCATCACATGATGACCAGTCACCCAAAGCATCACATGATGACCAGTCACCCAAAGCATCACATGATGACCAGTCACCCAAAGCATCACACGATGACCAGTCACCCAAAGCATCACACGATGACCAGTCACCCAAAGCATCACATGATGACCAGTCACCCAAAGCATCACACGATGACCAGTCACCCAAAGCATCACACGATGACCAGTCACCCAAAGCATCACATGATGACCAGTCACCCAAAGCATCACATGATGACCAGTCACCCAAAGCATCACATGATGACCAGTCACCCAAAGCATCACATGATGACCAGTCACCCAAAGCATCACATGATGACCAGTCACCCAAAGCATCACACGATGACAAGTCACCCAAAGCATCACATGATGACCAGTCACCCAAAGCATCACATGATGACCAGTCACCCAAAGCATCACATGATGACCAGTCACCCAAAGCATCACATGATGACCAGTCACCCAAAGCATCACATGATGACTAGTCACCCAAAGCATCACACGATGACCATGCTGTCTTCCTATGTCAGATCTATCAAAGTGATCCATTTCTACATCACAACGGTTCACTACACATCCATTATCACTGAAAATGAGATGGTTAGAATGTCCTGCATGTTCTTTCCTCTCTAACAGTATGGCTCTGTGCCTACCTGACAGACAGACTGCCTACCTGACAGACTGCCTACCTGACAGACAGACTGCCTACCTGACAGACAGACTGCCTACCTGACAGGCATACTGCCTACCTGACAGGCATACTGCCTACCTGACAGGCATACTGCCTACCTGACAGGCATACTGCCTACCTGACAGGCATACTGCCTACCTGACAGGCATACTGCCTACCTGACAGACAGACTGCCTGCCTGACAGACAGACAGAGATATATGGGAGAGGGTCTCTGTTTATCAGAGACAGACAGGGAGCTTAGTGTAGAGAGAGACAGACAGGGAGCTTAGTGGAGAGAGAGACAGACATGGAGTTTAGTGGAGAGAGAGACAGACAGTGAGCTTAGTGGAGAGAGACAGACAGGGAGCTTAGTGGAGAGAGAGACAGACATGGAGTTTAGTGGAGAGAGAGACAGACAGTGAGCTTAGTGGAGAGAGAGAGACAGACAGGGAGCTTAGTGGAGAGAGAGAAGAGACAGACAGGAGCTTAGTGGAGAGAGAGAGACAGACAGGGAGCTTAGTGGAGAGAGAGACAGACAGGAGCTTAGTGGAGAGAGAGAGACAGACAGGAGCTTAGTGGAGAGAGAGAGACAGAGAAGGAGACAAGGAGCTTAGTGGAGAGACACAGGCAGACAGGGAGGGAGACAAGGAGCTTAGTGGAGAGACACAGGCAGACAGGGAGGGAGACAAGGAGCTTAGTGGAGAGACACAGGCAGACAGGGAGGGAGACAAGGAGCTTAGTGGAGAGACACAGGCAGACAGGGAGGGAGACAAGGAGCTTAGTGGAGAGACACAGGCAGACAGGGAGGGAGACAAGGAGATTAGTGGAGAGACACAGGCAGACAGGGAGGGAGACAAGGAGCTTAGTGGAGAGACACAGGCAGACAGGGAGGGAGACAAGGAGCTTAGTGGAGAGACACAGGCAGACAGGGAGGGAGACAAGGAGCTTAGTGGAGAGACACAGGCAGACAGGGAGGGAGACAAGGAGCTTAGTGGAGAGACACAGGCAGACAGGGAGGGAGACAAGGAGCTTAGTGGAGAGACACAGGCAGACAGGGAGGGAGACAAGGAGCTTAGTGGAGAGACACAGGCAGACAGGGAGGGAGACAAGGAGCTTAGTGGAGAGACACAGGCAGACAGGGAGGGAGACAAGGAGCTTAGTGGAGAGACACAGGCAGACAGGGAGGGAGACAAGGAGATTAGTGGAGAGACACAGGCAGACAGGGAGGGAGACAAGGAGCTTAGTGGAGAGAGAGAGACAGACAGGGAGGGAGACAAGGAGCTTAGTGGAGAGAGAGAGACAGACAGGGAGGGAGACAAGGAGCTTAGTGGAGAGACACAGGCAGACAGGGAGGGAGACAAGGAGCTTAGTGGAGAGACACAGGCAGACAGGGAGGGAGACAAGGAGCTTAGTGGAGAGAGAGAGACAGACAGGGAGGGAGACAAGGAGCTTAGTGGAGAGAGAGAGACAGACAGGGAAGGAGACAAGGAGCTTAGTGGAGAGAGAGAGACAGACAGGGAGGGAGACAAGGAGCTTAGTGGAGAGACACAGGCAGACAGGGAGGGAGACAAGGAGCTTAGTGGAGAGACACAGGCAGACAGGGAGGGAGACAAGGAGCTTAGTGGAGAGACACAGGCAGACAGGGAGGGAGACAAGGAGCTTAGTGGAGAGAGAGAGACAGGGAGGGAGACAAGGAGCTTAGTGGAGAGACACAGGCAGACAGGGAGGGAGACAAGGAGCTTAGTGGAGAGACACAGGCAGACAGGGAGGGAGACAAGGAGCCTAGTGGAGAGACACAGGCAGACAGGGAGGGAGACAAGGAGCTTAGTGGAGAGACACAGGCAGACAGGGAGGGAGACAAGGAGCTTAGTGGAGAGACACAGGCAGACAGGGAGGGAGACAAGGAGCTTAGTGGAGAGACACAGGCAGACAGGGAGGGAGACAAGGAGCTTAGTGGAGAGACACAGGCAGACAGGGAGGGAGACAAGGAGCTTAGTGGAGAGACACAGGCAGACAGGGAGGGAGACAAGGAGCTTAGTGGAGAGACACAGGCAGACAGGGAGGGAGACAAGGAGCTTAGTGGAGAGACACAGGCAGACAGGGAGGGAGACAAGGAGCTTAGTGGAGAGACACAGGCAGACAGGGAGGGAGACAAGGAGCTTAGTGGAGAGACACAGGCAGACAGGGAGGGAGACAAGGAGCTTAGTGGAGAGACACAGGCAGACAGGGAGGGAGACAAGGAGCTTAGTGGAGAGACACAGGCAGACAGGGAGGGAGACAAGGAGCTTAGTGGAGAGACACAGGCAGACAGGGAGGGAGACAAGGAGCTTAGTGGAGAGACACAGGCAGACAGGGAGGGAGACAAGGAGCTTAGTGGAGAGACACAGGCAGACAGGGAGGGAGACAAGGAGATTAGTGGAGAGACACAGGCAGACAGGGAGGGAGACAAGGAGCTTAGTGGAGAGACACAGGCAGACAGGGAGGGAGACAAGGAGATTAGTGGAGAGACACAGGCAGACAGGGAGGAGACAAGGAGCTTAGTGGAGAGACACAGGCAGACAGGGAGGGAGACAAGGAGATTAGTGGAGAGACACAGGCAGACAGGGAGGGAGACAAGGAGCTTAGTGGAGAGACACAGGCAGACAGGGAGGGAGACAAGGAGCTTAGTGGAGAGACACAGGCAGACAGGGAGGGAGACAAGGAGATTAGTGGAGAGACACAGGCAGACAGGGAGGGAGACAAGGAGCTTAGTGGAGAGACACAGGCAGACAGGGAGGGAGACAAGGAGCTTAGTGGAGAGACACAGGCAGACAGGGAGGGAGACAAGGAGCTTAGTGGAGAGACACAGGCAGACAGGGAGGGAGACAAGGAGCTTAGTGGAGAGACACAGGCAGACAGGGAGGGAGACAAGGAGCTTAGTGGAGAGAGAGAGACAGACAGGGAGCTTAATGGAGAGACACAGGCAGACAGGGAGGGAGACAAGGAGCTTAGTGGAGAGACACAGGCAGACAGGGAGGGAGACAAGGAGCTTAGTGGAGAGACACAGGCAGACAGGGAGGGAGACAAGGAGCCTTGGTGAGGGGTGATCTGAGGTGTGTTCCTGTCTCCTATAGACAGACACATCATCAACAACAGCATCAGGCCATACAAGCCCTCTGAGACTCTCCTACCAGCCCTCTGAGTCTCTCCTCCCAGCCCTCTGAGTCTCTCCTCCCAGCCCTCTGAGTCTCTCCTCCCAGCCCTCTGAGTCTCTCCTCCCAGCACTACAAGCCCTCTGAGTCTCTCCTCCCAGCCCTCTGAGTCTCTCCTCCCAGCCCTCTGAGTCTCTCCTCCAAGCCCTCTGAGTCTCTCCTCCCAGCCCTACAAGCCCTCTGAGTATCTCCTCCCAGCCCTCTGAGTCTCTCCTCCCAGCCCTACAAGCCCTCTGAGACTCTCCTCCCAGCCCTCTGAGACTCTCCTACCAGCCCTCTGAGTCTCTCCTCCCAGCCCTACAAGCCCTCTGAGACTCTCCTACCAGCCCTCTGAGTCTCTCCTCCCAGCCCTCTGAGTCTCTCCTCCCAGCCCTACAAGCCCTCTGAGTCTCTCCTCCCAGCCCTACAAGCCCTCTGAGACTCTCCTACCAGCCCTCTGAGTATCTCCTCCCAGCCCTCTGAGACTCTCCTCCCAGCCCTACAAGCCCTCTGAGTCTCTCCTCCCAGCCCTACAAGCCCTCTGAGACTCTCCTCCCAGCCCTCTGAGACTCTCCTACCAGCCCTACAAGCCCGCTGAGTCTCTCCTCCCAGCCCTACAAGCCCTCTGAGACTCTCCTAACTGCCCTACAAGCCCGCTGAGTCTCTCCTCCCAGCCCTACAAGCCCTCTGAGACTCTCCTACAAGCCCTCTGAGACTCTCCTACAAGCCCTCTGAGACTCTCCTCCCAGCCCTCTGAGACTCTCCTCCCAGCCCTCTGAGTATCTCCTCCCAGCCCTACCAGCCCTCTGAGACTCTCCTACAAGCCCTCTGAGACTCTCCTACAAGCCCTCTGAGACTCTCCTCCCAGCCCTCTGAGACTCTCCTCCCAGCCCTCTGAGTATCTCCTCCCAGCCCTACCAGCCCTCTGAGACTCTCCTACAAGCCCTCTGAGTCTCTCCTCCCAGCCCTACAAGCCCTCTGAGTCTCTCCTCCCAGCCCTACAAGCCCTCTGAGTCTCTCCTCCCAGCCCTACAAGCCCTCTAAGACTCTCCTCCCAGCCATCCGTTATCTGAGCCTCCTGTCCGCCCGCCCGCTACAGTGCCTTGCGAAAGTATTCGGCCCCCTTGAACTTTGTGACCTTTTGCCACATTTCAGGCTTCAAACATTAAGATATAAAACTGTATTTTTTTGGTGAAGAATCAACAACAAGTGGGACACAATCATGAAGTGGAACGACTTTTATTGGATATTTCAAACTTTTTTAACGAATCAAAAACTGAAAAATTGGGCGTGCATAACATAAACACCCCAACACACACACCATAACATAACACACACCCCAACACACACACACCATAACATAACACACACCCCAACACACACACACCATAACATAACACACACCATAGCATAACACACACCACAAAACACACACATCATAACAGAACACACACCCCAACACACACACACCATAACATAACACACACCCCAACACACACACACCATAACATAACACACACCCCAACACACACACACCATAACATAACACACACCCCAACACACACACACCATAACATAACACACACCCCAACACACACACATCATAACAGAACACACACCACAAAACACACACACACACCACAACACGTCCCTTCATAAATAAGAGTAAACGGTGCTAAGTATCCAAGTGGGGAATGAGAATACTCTCTCTCTCTCTCTCTCTCTCTCTGTCTCTCTCTGTCTCTCTCTGTCTCTCTCTCCTCTCTCCCTCTCTCTCTCTCCTCTCTCTCTCTCTCTCTCTCTCCGTCTCTCTCTCTCTCTCTCTCTCTCTCTCTCTCTCTCTCTCTCTCTCTCTCTCTCTCTCTCTCTCTCTCTCTCTCTCTCCCGCTCTCTCTCTCTCCCGCTCTCTCTCTCTCTCTCTCTCTCTCTCTCTCTCTCTCTCTCTCTCTCTCTCTCTCTCTCTCTCTCTCTCTGCTCTCTGGCTGTTCTCTTGGCTCTCTCTTGTCTCTCTCTCTCTCTCTCTCTCTCTCTCTCTCTCTCTCTCTCTCTCTCTCTCTCTCTCTCTCTCTCTCTCTCTCTCTCTCTCTCTCTCTCTCTCTCTCTCTCTCTCTCTCTCTCTCTCTCTCTCTCTCTCTCTCTCTCTCTCTCTCTCTCTCTCTCTGACTCTCTGGCATGTTCTGAATTGGATGACTTTGTTTCACCGATTCAGCACTTTCTTCCTCGCCAGATTAAACTAGCTCTTGTTTATTGGCCTGAATTGCAAATATCTGTATCTGACCTTATTCGGAAAGAGTTAGAGATGAATTTCCCCCAAAAAATTCCCTGAGAGTTTGTTGCCTTCCCAAAGAGGCTGGAAACATGTTCTAACGGAGGTGTTAAAACAATGAATGGAACTCATATTGGTCAACTCCTATTGGTCAAATCATATTGGTCAACTCCTATTGGTCAACTCCTATTGGTCAACTCCTATTGGTCAACTCCTATTGGTCAACTCCTATTGGTCAACTCCTATTGGTCAACTCCTATTGGTCAATCCCTATTGGTCAACTCCTATTGGTCAACCCCTATTGGTCAACTCCTATTGGTCAACTCCTATTGGTCAACCCCTATTGGTCAACTCCTATTGGTCAACTACTATTGGTCAACTCCTACTCGTTCAATCCCATTTCATTATTCATATATGAGGGAGGAAGATTTTATGTTGTTGTTTTTTTAATGAGCATATTGGATGACAGTCATTCATTATTCCATTCACTCAGTTCAATGTAATATCGATAGGTTTAGGCGACTACATGATACTATAATTGTTCCTGTACCCGTCATGAGGTTGCTAGCCTATGAGTGAAAGTTTACAACGTAGGTGCACACAGGTGGAGAGACCAGTTTGAGTAATCAAGGTGACAGACAGTGACACATCCAATACCGCCTTGCACACACTGGCCTGCATCTAGCTGATCTGGGGTGGAATCATTAGTCCAACAGTTGCAAATTAGAGTTTCTATTGGACAAATTAGTTCCGTTTGCTTCCGTTTAAGAAAAGTTTTTCAACAGAATTGGCGGAATGAATACACCCCTGATCACACGGAAACACAGTTCACTTTCATAGCAGCCACATACAAACACAGTTCACTTTCATAGCACTTTCATGATCTAAGGTGGAATCATTAGTCAGTGGTGAAAACAAGAGTTTATGTTGAACAAATTCAGGTAGGGCTCTGTTTGCTTCCGTTGAAGAAATGTTTTGTAACAGAATCAGTGGAATGAATACATCCCACTCTTTCTATCACACAACACACAACACACAACACACAACACACAGCACAACACACAACACACAACACAACACAACACAAAATAACACACACACCACAAAACACAACACAGCACACACGCAACACAACACAACACACAACACAACACAAAATAACACACACACCACAAAACACAACACAGCACACAACACAGCACACACACAACATTTCACACACACAACACAACGCACACACAACACACACAACACTACACAACATAACACACACAACACACACAACACAACACACAACATAACACACACAACTCAACACACAACACAACACACACAACACTACACAACATAACACACACAACACACACAACACAACACACAACATAACACACACAACTCAACACACAACATAACACACACACACACCATAAAACACAACACACACATACCATAACACAGACACAACACACACAACACACACATACAACACAACACACAACACACACAACACAACACACACACCATAACACACACATATCATAACACACACAACACAACACACAACATAACACGCACACCAATACAACACACGCAACACACATACCATAACACATACAACACAACACAACACACACAACACAGCACACACATACCATAACACACACACACAACACAACACACACATACCATAACACACACACAATACAACACACACATACGTTAAAGGGGGGGTCTTGACCCTAGCCAGGTGCCTTAAATTAGACCACGGAGATCTGAGAGAGAGAAGGATCCTTTAACATATCAAGGGTGAGGGTATGAGCTTAAGGAAAAGAGGGGAAAGGAGGGAGAACCTCCTAGACCCAACACCAGACGAACAACCCGATTAGAGAACCTCCTAGACCCAACACCAGACGAACAACCCGATTAGAGAACCTCCTAGACCCAACACCAGACAAACAACCCGATTAGAGAACCTCCTAGACCCAACACCAGACGAACAACCCGATTAGAGAACCTCCTAGACCCAACACCAGACGAACAACCCGATTAGAGAACCTCCTAGACCCAACACCAGACGAACAACCCGATTAGAGAACCTCCTAGACCCAACACCAGACGAACAACCCGATTAGAGAACCTCCTAGACCCAACACCAGACAAACAACCCGATTAGAGAACTTCCTAGACCCAACACCAGACGAACAACCCGATTAGAGAACCTCCTAGACCCAACACCAGACGAACAACCCGATTAGAGAACCTCCTAGACCCAACACCAGACGAACAACCCGATTAGAGAACCTCCTAGACCCAACACCAGACGAACAACCCGATTGGAGAACTTCCTAGACCCAACACCGGAAGAACAAAACCCGATTAGGAAGGTCAAACACGATTTGGTGATTTCTGGTATATTTCTGGTATATCTTTATAATAAATAAATCGGAGCATGTTTTTGGACGCGTTCAACTGATTTTTACCTGATTAAGTAAAACACCATTGAAAAGGAATATTGACAGTTAAATGTCTACTCTTAAAGTTTAAAAAAAGCTGCTGTCACTGCTTCCTGTTGACAAGACATTTTGATAAATAGCCCAATGCTAAAAACACACAGCTTTAACGTGTCCAAATCAATAACTAATATGCAGAAACAGTTTTAGATATATTGAATGCCTCAACATTAAAATGTACTATCTACACAAATGCAACAATAGTAATTATATTAATGGTATAAAAAATATAAAAAAAATAATAAAACTGAACAAGCACCAAAAAACCGTGTTGTTTTGACAAGTGGCAATAAATCACTCATATTGATTAGGGGTGTGGGGGCGTGGGGGGGGGGGGTCTGGTCGTGTGCTCTGTTGAAACTACCACATCAACAACAACAAAAATACATTGAAACAGGAGATGTGTTTTCTCCCTCGCTGGTTAGAGGACAACCTGTAGTCAGCTACATTTCAAAGTATTGGATTTTTTGATACGTGGGGTCATCTAAACAGAAAAATAAACACGACCCTGTTTTTATCAATCACTCAATATGGATTATAACGTTTAAAATCAATTGTGCAAGAAAGGGGTGGGGGGATGAGGTTCTACACGTCCTGGTAAAAGTAACACAGCTTTGAAACCACACAGAATCTGGGAGTAATGTGTACATCCCCGGTTAGAGGACAATTTGTAGAAGACAGCCGGATACATTTTGAAGTGTTGCATTTTGATTCAAGTGGGTCGCCAACGCGGTAAGTGTCAATCACTCATAATCAACAAAATGACGGGCAAAACCTTTGTGTTGTATGTGCGGGTTAGGGTTGTGCAAAACGCCACACTGAAACGTGGAATAACTTCGACGAATCGAAGAATCACAACCCACTGCAGTAGGACAACGGTCGTCTGTCACTTTTAGTGACTGTCAAATCAGTGTGTTGGCCTGTGGCCAAACTGAGGGAAAAGGGGCGTGTCATTCACCAAACTCAGGGAAAAGGGGCGTGTGGCCAAACTGAGGGAAAAGAGGCATGTCATTCCCCAAACTGAGGAAAAGGGGCCAAACTGTCATTCACCAAACTGAGGGAAAAGGGGCCTGTGGCCAAACTGAGGGAAAAGGGGCGTGTCATTCACCAAACTGAGGGAAAAGGGGCCTGTGGCCAAACTGAGGGAAAAGGGGCGTGTCATTCACCAAACTGAGGGAAAAGGGGCCTGTGGCCAAACTGAGGGAAAAGGGGCGTGTCATTCACCAAACTGAGGGAAAAGGGGCCTGTGGCCAAACTGAGGGGGGCGTGTCATTCACCAAACTGAGGGAAAAGGGGCCTGTGGCCAAACTGAGGGAAAAGGGGCGTGTCATTCACCAAACTGAGGGAAAAGAAACTGAGGGAAAAGGGGCGTGTCATTCACCAAACTGAGGGAAAAGGGGCCTGTGGCCAAACTGAGGGAAAAGGGGCGTGTCATTCACCAAACTGAGGGGAAAGGGGCGTGTCATTCACCAAACTGAGGGAAAAGGGGCGTGTCATTCACCAAACTCAGGGAAAAGGGGCGTGTGGCCAAACTGAGGGAAAAGAGGCATGTCATTCCCCAAACTGAGGGAAAAGGGGCGTGTCATTCCCCAAACTGAGGGGAAAGGGGCGTGGCATTCACAAACTGAGGGAAAAGGGGCGTGTCATTCACAAACTGAGGGGAAAGGGGCGTGCCATTCACAAACTGAGGGGAAAGGGGCGTGGCATTCACAAACTGAGGGAAAAGGGGCGTGTCATTCACAAACTGAGGGGAAAGGGGCGTGCCATTCACAAACTGAGGAGAAAGGGGCATGTCATTCACCAAACTGAGGGAAAGGGATGTGTCATTCACCAAACTGAGGGAAATGGGGTGTGTCATTCACCAAACTGGGGGAAACAGGGCGTGTCATTCACCAAACTGAGGGAAAGGGGGCGTGTCATTCACCAAACTGAGGGGAAAGGGGCGTGTCATTCACCAAACTGAGGAAAAGGGGCGTGTCATGTGAAATGGTCAAAACGAACCAGGCTCCAGGTTTAAAACTTCCTTACATAATGATTTCAAATAGGCTACATGTTCCAAATGATTGCGCATCATGTAATATGTTAACCTGATGTCATCCACTACTGCTAGCGTTCCTCAGGAACAAGAACACCAACGCTAAAGGAGGAAAGAAAAGTCAACTAACGATGTAATGGAATGATGCTAAATGTGAGGAGACTAACACTAAAGAGACAGTTATAAATGTGAGGAAACTAACACTAAAGAGACAGGAAACTAACACTAAAGAGACAGGAAACTAACACTAAAGAGACAGGAAACTAACACTAAAGAGACAGGAAACTAACACTAAAGAGACAGTTATAAATGTGAGGAAACTAACACTAAAGAGACAGGAAACTAACACTAAAGAGACAGGAAACTAACACTAAAGAGACAGGAAACTAACACTAAAGAGACAGGAAACTAACACTAAAGAGACAGGAAACTAACACTAAAGAGACAGACATAAGAGACAGGAAACTAACACTAATGAGACAGACATAAGAGACAGGAAACTAACACTAAAGAGACAGGAAACTAACACCAAAGAGACAGGAAACTAACACTAAAGAGACAGGAAACTAACACTAAAGAGACAGTTATAAATGTGAGGAAACTAACACTAAAGAGACAGGAAATTAACACTAAAGAGACAGGAAACTAACACTAAAGAGACAAGAAACTAACACTAAAGAGACAGACATAAGAGACAGGAAACTAACACTAAAGAGACAGGAAATTAACACTAAAGAGACAGGAAACTAACACTAAAGAGACAGTTATAAATATGAGGAAACTAACACTAAAGAGACAGGAAACTAACACTAAAGAGACAGGAAACTAACACTAAAGAGACAGGAAACTAACACTAAAGAGACAGGAAATTAACACTAAAGAGACAGTTATAAATGTGAGGAAACTAACACTAAAGAGACAGGAAACTAACACTAAAGAGACAGGAAACTAACACTAAAGAGACAGGAAATTAACACTAAAGAGACAGGAAACTAACACTAAAGAGACAAGAAACTAACACTAAAGAGACAGACATAAGAGACAGGAAACTAACACTAAAGAAACAGGAAACTAACACTAAAGAGACAGGAAACTAACACTAAAGAGACAGGAAATTAACACTAAAGAGACAGGAAACTAACACTAAAGAGACAGGAAACTAACACTAAAGAGACAGGAAACTAACACTAAAGAGACAGGAAACTAACACTAAAGAGACAGGAAACTAACACTAAAGAGACAGGAAACTAACACTAAAGAGACAGTTATAAATGTGAGGAAACTAACACTAAAGAGACAGGAAACTAACACTAAAGAGACAGGAAACTAACACTAAAGAGACAGACATAAGAGACAGGAAACTAACACTAAAGAGACAGGAAACTAACACTAAAGAGACAGGAAACTAACACTAAAGAGACAGACATAAGAGACAGGAAACTAACACTAAAGAGACAGGAAACTAACACTAAAGAGACAGACATAAGAGACAGGAAACTAACACTAAAGAGACAAGAAACTAACACTAAAGAGACAGACATAAGAGACAGGAAACTAACACTAAAGAGACAGGAAACTAACACCAAAGAGACAGGAAACTAACACTAATGAGACAGACATAAGAGACAGGAAACTAACACTAAAGAGACAGGAAACTAACACTAAAGAGACAGGAAACTAACACTAAAGAGACAGGAAACTAACACTAAAGAGACAGGAAACTAACACTAATGAGACAGGAAACTAACACTAAAGAAACAGGAAACTAACACTAAAGAGACAGGAAACTAACACTAAAGAGACAGGAAACTAACACAAAAGAGACAGGAAACTAACACTAAAGAGACAGGAAACTAACACTAAAGAGACAGGAAACTAACACTAAAGAGACAGGAAACTAACACTAAAGAGACAGTTATAAATATGAGACAGAAACTAACACCAAAGAGACAGGAAACTAACACTAAAGAGACAGGAAACTAACACTAAAGAGACAGGAAACTAACACTAAAGAGACAGGAAACTAACACTAAAGAGACAGACATAAGAGACAGGAAACTAACACTAAAGAGACAGACATAAGAGACAGGAAACTAACACTAATGAGACAGACATAAGAGACAGGAAACTAACACTAAAGAGACAGGAAACTAACACCAAAGAGACAGGAAACTAACACCAAAGAGACAGGAAACTAACACTAATGAGACAGACATAAGAGACAGGAAACTAACACTAAAGAGACAGGAAACTAACACTAAAGAGACAGGAAACTAACACCAAAGAGACAGACATAAGAGACAGGAAACTAACACTAAAGAGACAGGAAACTAACACTAATGAGACAGGAAACTAACACTAAAGAGACAGGAAACTAACACTAAAGAGACAGGAAACTAACACTAAAGAGACAGGAAACTAACACTAAAGAGACAGACATAAGAGACAGGAAACTAACACTAAAGAGACAGGAAACTAACACTAAATTGACAGTCATAAGAGACAGGAAACTAACACCAAAGAGACAGACATAAGAGACAGGAAACTAACACCAAAGAGACAGGAAACTAACACTAAAGAGACAGGAAACTAACACTAAAGAGACAGACATAAGAGACAGGAAACTAACACTAAAGAGACAGGAAACTAACACTAAAGAGACAGACATAAGAGACAGGAAACTAACACTAAAGAGACAGGAAACTAACACTAAAGAGACAGGAAACTAACACTAAAGAGACAGGAAACTAACACCAAAGAGACAGGAAACTAACACTAAAGAGACAGGAAACTAACACTAAAGAGACAGGAAACTAACACTAAAGAGACAGACATAAGAGACAGAAAACTAACACTAATGAGACAGACATAAGAGACAGGAAACTAACACTAATGAGACAGACATAAGAGACAGGAAACTAACACTAAAGAGACAGGAAACTAACACTAAAGAGACAGGAAACTAACACTAAAGAGACAGGAAACTAACACTAAAGAGACAGGAAACTAACACTAAAGAGACAGACATAAGAGACAGGAAACTAACACCAAAGAGACAGACATAAGAGACAGGAAACTAACACTAAAGAGACAGGAAACTAACACTAATGAGACAGACATAAGAGACAGGAAACTAACACCAAAGAGACAGACATAAGAGACAGGAAACTAACACCAAAGAGACAGGAAACTAACACTAAAGAGACAGACATAAGAGACAGGAAACTAACACTAAAGAGACAGGGAAACTAACACTAAAGAGACAGGAAACTAACACTAAATTGACAGTCATAAGAGACAGGAAACTAACACTAAAGAGACAGGAAACTAACACTAAATAGACAGGAAACTAACACTAAAGAGACAGGAAACTAACACTAAAGAGACAGACATAAGAGACAGGAAACTAACACCAAAGAGACAGGAAACTAACACCAAAGAGACAGGAAACTAACACTAAAGACACAGGAAACTAACACTAAAGAGACAGGAAACTAACACTAAATAGACAGGAAACTAACACTAAAGAGACAGGAAACTAACACTAAAGAGACAGACATAAGAGACAGGAAACTAACACCAAAGAGACAGGAAACTAACACTAAAGAGACAGGAAACTAACACTAAAGAGACAGGAAACTAACACTAAAGAGACAGACATAAGAGACAGGAAACTAACACTAAAGAGACAGGAAACTAACACTAAAAAGACAGGAAACTAACACTAAAGAGACAGAAAACTAACACTAAAGAGACAGAAAACTAACACTAAAGAGACAGGAAACTATGAAGCAAAGCAGTTCGACACAGACAACAACACAGAGTTACACATGGAATAAACAATAACAACAAGCCAATAACACAATAAACAAGTCAATATATTTAAAACAATCTAGAAATCCTAAATCAACCCAGTAAGTTTGGCCCTATACATGGCTAGAGAAGCCTATAGTTTGGGTTTCCAAATGTCATCCCTGCGAAGTTATAAAGGCCAGCATTTCATTAATAACATCCCCGCTGAAAAGGTGATATGTTGATATGACCCAGTTTGCTGTCATATCACTGGTTTCACATGTCTCCAGCGATCGGAAAATAGATCAGAGATAATTTTCATTTATTTTTACAAGTCCCTTATCCAAACAGCTTAATCATTTATCTAAAAAAAGTTCACTTTTTAAATATTTTTTATTAGCCTAGCTCTTATCAATAGCTCTTATCAACAGCTCTTATCAACAGCTCTTATCAATAGCTCTTATCAACAGCTCTTATCAATAGCTCTTATCAACAGCTCTTATCAATAGCTCTTATCAACAGCTCTTATCAACAGCTCTTTTCATCAGCTCTTATCAATAGCTCTTATCAATAGCTCTTATCAACAGCTCTTATCAACAGCTCTTATCAACAGCTCTTATCAATAGGGTCTTATCAACAGCTCTTGTCAATAGCTCTTACCAATAGGGTCTTATCAAGTAGAAAATGACAATGGAGAATGGTGTAATTTATATATGAAGAAATGTGATGTTCATCTACTTGGAACCAACAGGTTGCTCCACCTAATTCATCATTTCACCCAGGACAGAATACAGTGTATATATAGACACACCTCCATTAATACAGTGTATATATAGACACACCTCCATTAATACAGTGTATATATAGACACACCTCCATTAATACAGTGTATATATAGACACACCTCCATTAATACAGTGTATATATAGACACACCTCCATTAATACAGTGTATCTGTAGACACACCTCCATTAATACAGTGTATCTGTAGACACACCTCCATTAATACAGTGTATCTATAGACACACCTCCATTAATACAGTGTATCAGTAGACACACCTCCATTAATACAGTGTATCTATAGACACACCTCCATTAATACAGTGTATATATAGACACACCTCCATTAATACAGTGTATATATAGACACACCTCCATTAATACAGTGTATCAGTAGACACACCTCCATTAATACAGTGTATCTATAGACACACCTCCATTAATACAGTGTATATATAGACACACCTCCATTAATACAGTGTATCTATAGACACACCTCCATTAATACAGTGTATCTATAGACACACCTCCATTAATACAGTGTATCTATAGACACACCTCCATTAATACAGTGTATCTATAGACACACCTCCATTAATACAGTGTATCTATAGACACACCTCCATTAATACAGTGTATCTGTAGACACACCTCCATTAATACAGTGTATATATAGACACACCTCCATTAATACAGTGTATATATAGACACACCTCCATTAATACAGTGTATCTATAGACACACCTCCATTAATACAGTGTATATATAGACACACCTCCATTAATACAGTGTATATATAGACACACCTCCATTAATACAGTGTATATATAGACACACCTCCATTAATACAGTGTATATATAGACACACCTCCATTAATACAGTGTATCTGTAGACACACCTCCAGTAATACAGTGTATCTGTAGACACACCTCCATTATTACAGTGTATCTGTAGACACACCTCCATTAATACAGTGTATCTATAGACACACCTCCTCCACACCTCCATTAATACAGTGTATCTGTAGACACACCTCCATTAATACAGTGTATCTGTAGACACACCTCCATTAATACAGTGTATCTGTAGACACACCTCCATTAATACAGTGTATCTATAGACACACCTCCATTAATACAGTGTATCTATAGACACACCTCCATTAATACAGTGTATCTATAGACACACCTCCATTAATACAGTGTATCTGTAGACACACCTCCATTAATACAGTGTATCTATAGACACACCTCCATTTCTTTGATCTCCACCCAAAATATAGTGTATTGAATAGCAGGTGAATAACAGGTGAATAACAGGTGAATAGCAGGTGAATAAAAGGTGAATAACAGGTGAATAACAGGTGAATAGCAGGTGAATAACAGGTGACTAACAGGTGACTAACAGGTGAATAGCAGGTGAATAACAGGTGAATAACAGGTGAATAACAGGTGAATAACAGGTGAATAACAGGTGAATAGCAGGTGAATAACAGGTGAATAACAGGTGAATAACAGGTGAATAACAGGTGAATAACAGGTGAATAACAGGTGAATAACAGGTGAATAACAGGTGAATAACAGGTGAATAGCAGGTGAATAACAGGTGAATAACAGGTGAATAAAAGGTGAATAGCAGGTGAATAACAGGTGACTAACAGGTGAATAGCAGGTGAATAGCAGGTGACTAACAGGTGACTAACAGGTGAATAACAGGTGAATAACAGGTGAATAACAGGTGAATAACAGGTGAATAACAGGTGAATAGCAGGTGAATAACAGGTGACTAACAGGTGAATAACAGGTGAATAACAGGTGAATAACAGGTGAATAGCAGGTGAATAACAGGTGAATAACAGGTGAATAACAGGTGACTAACAGGTGAATAACAGGTGAATAACAGGTGAATAACAGGTGAATAGCAGGTGAATAACAGGTGAATAGCAGGTGACTAACAGGTGAATAGCAGGTGAATAACAGGTAAATAGCAGGTGAATAGCAGGTGAATAACAGGTGACTAACAGGTGAATAACAGGTGAATAACAGGTGAATAGCAGGTGAATAACAGGTGAATAACAGGTGAATAACAGGTGAATAACAGGTGAATAGCAGGTGACTAACAGGTGAATAGCAGGTGAATAACAGGTAAATAGCAGGTGAATAGCAGGTGAATAACAGGTGACTAACAGGTGAATAACAGGTGAATAACAGGTGAATAGCAGGTGACTGTTATCCATGTCGCCTTTCCATTTCCCCTTTCCATTTCCTGTTCCATTTCCCCTTTCCATTTCCCTTTTCCATTTCCCATTCCATTTCCCCTTTCCATTTCCCCATTCCATTTCCTGTTCCATTTCCCGTTCCATTTCCTGTTCCATTTCCCCCACCATAGTGAAGCAGTTGCAGCAGCCCATTACTTCCGCTGCCTTTAACATGGTGCGCTGTCGGGCTACACAGAACTAGGACCAATCTAATGACATTTGAAACACATTTTATAACACAGTGTTCATGCCAGAAGAGAACATCTCTCGTAATGGAATTGAGATGAGACATCTCCTGACGTAAAGTGTGAATACAAACAAAATAAGTTATTGAGGGAGGATAAATCCATGACCAAAACAACAACATAATTATCTTCTCAAACTGTTGCTTCACATGAAAAAGTCTACGCACACACACACACACACACACACACACACACACACACACACACACACACACACACACACACACACACACACACACACACACACACACACACACAGAGAAAACACACACAAACACAGAGAAAACACACTCACACACAGAAAACACACACACACGCACACGCACACAGAAAACACACACACAGAGAAAACACACACACTCACACACAGAGAAAACACACACACACACACACACAGAGAAAACACACACAAACACAGAGAAAACACACTCACACACAGAAAACACACACACACAGAAAAACACACACAAACACAGAGGAAACACACACATACACAGAGAAAAAACACACACACACAGAGAAAACACACACACACACAGAGAAAACACACACACACACACAGAGAAAAGACACACACACACAGAGAAAACACACACACACACACAGAGAAAAGACACACACAAACAGAGAAAAGACACACACGCGAGGATTCCCATCGGTGCAGCTGTTTACTGATAGAAATCAACAGATTGAGAAACAGCAGCAGATTTAAGCAGGTGGCTTGTGTTTCACTACAGTGAACACAGTTTCACGACACTACAATTTTGACCAGCAAACACAACAAAACATACCAAACCCCTAAGGAGAAAGGTCTGGATTATACTGCAGTAGAAAACACTGACTGTATGGATACTGCTGTCTGTTATTCTGTAATTGACTAACAGCCAATAATAGTTTATTTACCCACATGATGATGCCTGGTTAAACCAGCCAGAATGAACACCTCTCTCTCTCTTTCTCTCTTTCTCTCTCTCTCTCTCTCTCTATATATATATATTTTTTTATCTCTCTCTCTGTCTCTTTCTCTCTCCTCCCTCCCTACCCCTCTCTCTGTCTCTTTCTCTCTCCTCCCTACCTCTCTCTCTGCCTCTTTCTCTCTCCTCCCTACCTCTCTATCTGTCTCTATCTCTCTCCCCCTACCTCTCTCTCTCTTTCTCTCTCCTCCCTACCCCTCTCTCTATCTCTATGTATCTCTCTCCCGCTATCTCGCTATCTCCCTTTCTCACACACACAGTGTTCAGTCTGGTTAAATGAGGCTTGCTCTTCATGTGGGTATAAACCAAGTAAGGAGAGCAGTACTAGAACTACCAGGCTACCAGGCTACCAGGCTACCAGATATCAGGCTACCAGACTACCAGGCTACCAGGCTACCATGCTACCCGACTACCAGACCACCAGACTACCAGTCTACCAGGCTACCAGACTACCAGACTACCAGGCTACCAGACTACCAGGCTACCAGGCTACCAGACTACCAGGCTACCAGGCTACCAGACTACCAGGCTACCAGGCTACCAGGCTACCAGGCTACCAGACTACCAGGCTACCAGGCTACCAGGCTACCAGGCTACCAGGCTACCAGACTACCAGGCTAAGCTACTGGTTTTGTCCCCCTGAAGGAAAAGCCTCTGATATCTGATTAGTTCACAGACTTTCATGATGGAGATAAGATAATACCTTAGTAGTATGAACATTTCAAGACCACATAACACCCCTTTGCTTTAATGCTCATTCAAAAATGAAAATGGATTGTACGGATAAATACGTGTGATGTTGCGCTACTACAGCCTACTATGTTATTACTATGATATAAGGTTTAATTATTTATAAAAGTGGGTCTAATCGCAAAATTGTAAGATTACTGATTATTACAATTACTGTAACATTATCAATAATAACGTCGTGTTATTTCCATGTTATTATTAGCCCACTATCTATATATTTGTATTTCAAACGTCAAAAGATGGGATCCGTGAAATCACACGGACAACAAGAAGAAAAGTTTTCCTCACCAAACATTTAGCACGAATATGTGTTTGTCAGTGAGGCTACTGGTTCCCTGTCCCGGATATCTGCAGCGGGTTCAGTTACCAACTCTCCCAGTCTCTACAGCCTACTCTCAGGAACAACATCTAAGGTCAAGCCATTTCAAACGTACAAAAAAAAAACGAGCACCGGTTCAAGGGCCGACGACATACACCCAACTTTTCAAAACGGATCCCCAGCCAAATCCAATGTTGTTTTTACCCTGTAGGCTACGTCGTGTTCACTCGCTGATACAAATCAGGTTTTGATTTGCTAAACAAACTGTCATTTGACAGCAATCAATTGAAACACTGCCTACGCATTTTAATCACAAGCTATATGGATTGTTAGGAGTTAAAATAGGCTCTTGAGGGGTAATACTGTAGCTCGACTTTAAATGATTGTGACAAATAAAATAGAAATCATGTCACTAATGTAAATAGAAAACCTTATAGGTTCCACTAAACACATTGAAATTAATTAAACACTAAATATAAACACTAATCATTAGACCAAGACAGTGTAATTAAATCCAAACATAATCCACTCATAGAATCAAAGGTTAAATCTGAGAGATTAAGAATATATTGGATTTTAATTACAAAAATTCGAACGCAGATTTTAGATAAGCCTCGTGTGAAGTTAAACCGCTGACTGTTCACTTCTTATCATTTCAACAAGACGCCCTGATGACAAGGGAAGAACAGGAGCTTGGTTTAGGGCGTCAGGTAGCGTAGCGGTTAAAGAGCGTGGGGCCAGTAACCGAAACGACTTCTGGTTTGAGTCTCCAAGCCGACTGGATGGAAAGCCCTGTGCGTGTTCCCTTGAGCAAGGCACTTGACCCTACTTGCTCATGTAAATCGCTCTGATTAAAGAGCGTTTGCTAAATGACATGTTTTAAAATCACCGAGTACACTAAAACTGTTGAAATGTAATCTCAATTAATAAAATATTAGATCAATTGATAGGCTATTTAGGCTGTAATTGTACATTCCATTTTAAAATCATAGATTTTGTGTGTAAAATAAAGATACAACGACGGCCCCGGGGAACTAGTGGGATCACGACGACGCCTGCGGCAAGAGGAATAACCTCCGCTAAATGAGAGCCCGGTTGACAGTTCCAGCGTTTAAAACACATAACACATTGTTCAGCTGTCACTATCCGTCGTTGACTATGTGACTGTCTGTAAGGGATATAACGTCTTAATGTGTTAACACGGAGATTTTGACTTGATAGCCTAATCTAAAACATATGCTGACAGACCGAAAGAGGCTTCAATCCACGTCCAAACAGCCTAAAATCATGAGGACGAGACGAGTGTTGCTCTACAATCTATAGGGAAACACATCGCTATCTTCTTATTTTCCTAAGGCTTTAGGGTAAAATAATTATCTAGCCTATTTATGTCAGTTTTAGTCATGTCTCAAATCACACGTTTGTGTGAACATTTGACATGTTTTGGTTGTTGTTGTAAGGCGGTAAAAACCCAAATGAATCGCTCCAGAATAAAACTTACCTTCTTCACCGACAACTATTGGTGGTAAACAAACGGCCAGTAAACATCCACAGAGCCACGGTAATATATCCATTTTCCGAGGTGAAGTTTCACCCTTCCCAATCCCGGAGACAAGAACTCGCCGTGAAAGTCTTCTTCCTCGTGCAAACTGTTTTCTCCGGTCACGGTAACACGCGTCTCCACCGGGAAGCCGTTGGTCTGTGGTTAGGTGTTCAACACAACGGCGAAATCAATTCCCACCCGGGTAACACTTCTTTTGTTTCTTCTTTTTTTAAATGAATAACATTTTCTGCCCCGTTATTTCAATTCAATAATTTAAAATATTCAAAACCATTCTGGCCACTGCGGCGTTCAAAATAACGAGAAAAAAATTAATAAATAAAACATCAATTCCATCCAGATAATATTCTATTACAAAGAAATTATGGAAAATAAAATTAAATAAAAAATCTGTATGAAATCATTCAGAAGTCCGTAGCGGTTTTTAGTCCACGGAATTGATGCTTTCTCTAGCAGATATCTGAAGTGAGTGTTTTGGTTGCCTCCAAACCAGTGAGAAGATATTTGTTTTTGTATTTCCTTTGACTTTCTCCCTCCAGCGCATTTACTAGTCCAAAAAAAAAAATCACAAAAAAAAACAACACAAATCTTAACGAAATAGTCCAACTGTCCAAGGCTCGTCGGTAAAAACGATCTTTCATAGAATGCAAATCAAAACGGTTCGTATTGCCGTTATTACCCAGAGCTCTATTATATATCGGTAACACTCCGTTCTCTCTCCTCTAGTCCAGGCACGCAGCTCCTTCCCTCTGCTCTGATCGGACTATTCTGGCTTGAGTTTTGAAGGCTCCGTGTTCCAGCAGCGAGAGCGCAGGCAGCCAGCATGTGTATGTAATAACGTTAGAGCGGAGCAGCTATCACATTACAGTCAGCACCTCGACCCGCCTCCCCACAGCCGCTGATTAAAGAGGACCACTCACTGCCTGCTGCAGCTTTCTTTCTTTTACTTATATATATATAAAAAAGACGGACAAGGAACTGGAAAAATAGAAGCGGTGCGCGCGCACAAACACACACACACACACACACACACACACACACAGTCTCATGCCTCATGGGTCGTGAAATACCATGTTGGCGGCTTCATGCAGTAACCACTGACTGGTTGGTTAAAAAAAGAAGGCCTAGTATTTATGGAGAGCGGTGGACAAGACACGTATGCTTAGATATAAATTCCGTATTCTTAGAAAAGAGGAAGAAGCATTAAACCGTCCGCTAGCCACCACCGTCATAGGATTACCAAACAGCTACTAAACAAACATAAGGGAAGTATGGAGATATAACGATGTCAGCAACAACTAAAAAACACTGAGACGGAGAAAGACATGCATCATAAATTATGACTTACAAAGTCCTTCTAAGTCAATAGTGTCCAGTCCAAAAAAAGAAAATTCTTGTTTAGGACACAAACCATGGTATTTGATTGAAATACAGTAGTACTGTACTGTGAAGATGCTGACATGGTGTTACTGCAGCAGTGATAGCTTGACGTGCCAACTCAGGCAGCGGACTGGTAATGTGTGTGGCTGCGCTGGTGATATAAACGCAACAACCGCATGACAGCTTGCCACATACAGTAGCGCAACAAGGGGTTGATTGGACTCTAAATAATCACAATAACACGGTGAAAAACAGAAGGACTACACAAAACACAAACCCCTGTCATGAAAAAGACAGAAACATAGACTAAAGATATATGCCAGATGACAATCAAAACCTCATCTCTTCTATTAGGCTATACAACCCTTACATGTATATACGTCTCACACAAGAAGAGGCAGGACGTATGGAGGGGAAAACCCAGAAGAGATAAGAAACTCTGTATCAATTCAACCATTAGAGTGAGAAAGCTGAGAAAGAGGGAAACCGGTTTGGGAGTCGAAGGATGGGATAACAGTCCCTCACGGCCACACGGAACACATCAAAGCTTCTTCTCTGCATCCATCCATTTAGAAAACCTACCCGCTACTCGCTCCATAACGTACCCACACTGGACCCGCCCAGGCCCGCCCGGTTTGGGTCTCCAACCCACCACACCACCAGCACTAACTACAGACATGAACTCTTGGTGGAGGATTTATAATGATACAGTTATACTCTGCAGCAGCCAGCTCCTTAGATAACACTTCTTCTCAGAAGCAGAGTTCTAGTCCAAAGTAGTGCACTATATAGGGATGTAGGGTGCCTATACAAACTTAGGGGAGAACACGTTCGCTGAGGTTTTCAAATCAAATCAAATTTTATGCGCCAAATACAACAACCTTATCGTGAAATGCTTACTTTCAAGCCAGTAATTAATCAACAATGCAATTTAAGAAAATAGAGTTTAGAAAATATTTACTACACAAACGAAAGAAAAAGTAACACAGAAATGATAGTAAGGAGGCGATAACAGGGGGACCGAGTCAATGTGCGGGGGTACAGGTTAGTCGACGAGATTGAGGTAATATGTACGCATATGTAGGTAGGGGTAAAGTGACTATGCATTGATAAAAAAACAGCAAGTCGTAGCAGTGTAGCAACAAAGGGGGTCCATGTAACTAGTCCGGTGGCCATTTGATGAATTGTTCAGCAGTGTTATGTCTTGGATGTAGAAGCTGTTCAAGAGCCTTTTGGACCTTTAAGGAAACATGGTGGAGAGATTTCCTGTCTGGGCAAATATCTCTCGTTTACCACTAGATCTCCTAACACCCTCTATACCCCTCTTCTCTAATGTACTCAGGACACCATCTATACCCCTCGTCCCTAACGTACTCAGGAAACCCTCAATGCCCCTCTTCCCTAACGTACTCAGGACACATTCGATGCCCCTCCTCCCTAACGTACACAGGACACCCTCGATGCACCTCTTCTCTAACGTACTCAGGACACCCTCGATGTCCCTATTCCCGAACGTACTCAGGACAACCCACTAAACCCCTCTTCCCTAACGTACTCAGGACATCCTCTATACCCCTCTTCCCTAATGTACTCAGGACAACCCACTAAACCCCTCTTCCCTAACGTACTCAGGACATCCTCGATGCCCCTCTTCCCTAACATACTCAGGACAACCCACTAAACCCCTCTTCCCTAACGTACTCAGGACACCACTCTATACCCCTCTTCCCTAACGTACTCAGGACACCCTCTATACCCCTCTTCCCTAACGTACTCAGGACACCCACTATACCCCTCTTCCCTAACGTACTCAGGACACCCCACTATGCCCCTCTTCCCTAACGTACTCAGGACACCCCACTATGCCCCTCTTCCCTAACATACTCAGGACACCACACTTATTCCCCTCTTCCCTAACGTACTCAGACAACCCTTGATGCCCCTCTTCCCTAATGTACTCAGGACACCCTCGATGCCGCTCTTCCCTAATGTACTCAGGACACATTCGATGCCCCTCGTCCCTAACGTACTCAGGACACCCTCTATACCCCTCTTCCCTAACGTACTCGGGACACCCTCTATACCTCTTGTCCCTAACGTACTCAGGACACCCCTATGCCCCTCGTCCCTAACATACTCAGGACACAACACTTATTCCCCTCCTCCCCTAACGTACACAGGACACCCTCTATGCCCCTCTTCCCTAATGTACTCAGGACACCCACTATGCCCCTCTTCCCTAATGTACTCAGGACACCCACTATGCCCCTCTTCCCTAACGTACTCAGGACACCCACTATGCCCCTCTTCCCTAACGTACTCAGGACAACCCACTATGCCCCTCTTCCCTAACGTACTCAGGACACCCTCTATGCCCCTCTTCCCTAACGTACTCAGGACACCCACTATGCCCCTCTTCCCTAACGTACTCAGGACAACCCACTATGCCCCTGTTCCCTAACGTACTCAGGACAACCCACTATGCCCCTCTTCCCTAATGTACTCAGGACAACCCACTATGCCCCTCTTCCCTAATGTACTCAGGACAACCCACTATGCCCCTCTTCCCTAACGTACTCAGGACAACCCACTCTGCCCCTGTTCCCTAATGTACTCAGGACAACCCACTATGCCCCTCTTCCCTAATGTACTCAGGACAACCCACTATGCCCCTCTTCCCTAACGTACTCAGGACAACCCACTATGCCCCTCTTCCCTAACGTACTCAGGACAACCCACTATGCCCCTCTTCCCTAATGTACTCAGGACAACCCACTATGCCCCTCTTCCCCTTTTCCCTACTGCTACAGACCCCCAGGCTGGCAGGCCTTACCTCCACCTACTGCTACAGACCCTCAGGCTGGCAGACTACAGACTCAGATCCCCAGGCTGGCAGGCCTTACCTCCACCTACTGCTACAGACTCAGACTACAGACTCAGATCCAATTACCTGGGCTAAGCAGGGGGTGTTGCTCCCTGCTGGACAGGTCTCTGGAGCTGTGCTGTTGGCAGGCTGTGGGCTGTGGGGTCCTGAGCTCATTACCTCCGTGTCTGGCTCCCAGAGCGTATCCCAGGACTCCCTGGAAAACAGTGGCAAGTGTTACACAGTAGACTATCGTAGCTAAATAAATGATAAGAATGAAAATGGCAAGGCTCTCTGGAGGAAAACCTGGCCTGGCATGGGACTGTGTGGAGTTAACTGGTGGTGAGGAAAGGAAATGCCAAAGAGATAGCTAGTGATAGCTAGTGATAGCTAGTGGTAGGTAGTGGAGATAGCTAGTGATAGCTAGTGGTAGGTAGAGGAGATAGCTAGTGATAGCTAGTGGTAGGTAGTGGAGATAGCTAGTGATAGCTATTGGTAGGTAGAGGAGATAGCTAGTGATAGCTAGTGGTAGGTAGTGGAGATAGCTAGTGATAGCTAGTGGTAGGTAGAGGAGATAGCTAGTGATAGCTTGTGGTAGGTAGAGGAGATAGCTAGTGAAAGCAAGTGGTAGGTAGTGGCGATAGCTAGTGGTAGTTAGTGGAAATAGCTAGTGGTAGGTAGTGGAGATAGGTAGTGGTAGGTAGTGGGGATAGCTAGTGATAGCTAGTGGTAGGTCATGGAGATAGCTAGTGATAGCTAGTGGTAGGTAGTGGAGATAGCTAGTGGTAGATAGGGGTGGGTAGTGGAGATAGCTGGTGATAGCTAGTGGTAGGTAGTGGAGATAGCTAGTGATAGCTAGTGGTAGGTCATGGAGATAGCTAGTGGTAGGTCGTGGAGTGAGCTAGTGATAGCTAGTGGTAGGTAGTGGAGAGAGCTAGTGATAGCTAGTGGTAGTTTGTGGAGATAGCTAGTGATAGCTAGTGGTAGGTAGTGGAGATAGTTTGTGATAATTAGTGGTAGGTAGTGGAGATAGCTAGTGATAACTAGTGGTAGGTAGTGGAGATAGCTAGTGATAGCTAGTGGTAGGTAGTGGAGATAGCTAGTAATAGCTAGTGGTAGGTAGTGGAGAAAGCTAGTGATGGCTAGTGGTAGGTAGTGGAGATAGCTGGTGGTAGATAGTGGAGATAGCTGGTGCCTTAGCCTGTTGCCAGGGACACACATCGAGACACAGTTACACTATGGGCTGTTATCTGTTTTGAAATGGGAGATTAGCAGATAGATATATTCGCAGATAGATAGATTAGCAGATAGATATATTAGCAGATAGATTGACAAGCAGATAGATTAGCAGATGGGATAGCAAATGGATTATCAGATGGATTAGTAGATATATTAGCAGCCACAGGAGATAGTTGCTCTTTATCTCTCTCAGGCCTCAAATGAGAGGTGAGAGAAAGAGAGAGAGACAGAAAGAGAGAGAGAGAATCAAATTAAAAAAGTCAGTCATATTTTCCCATGAGCCTGAAAAAAAAATGCCTCCTTCCCCTTCCCGCCCCTCCTGATCCTTCCCCACCCCTCCTTCCACTTCCCCACCCCTCCTTCCACTTCCCTCCCCTCCTTCCACTTCCTTCCACTTCCCTCCCCTCCTTCCACTTCCCCACCCCTCCTTCCCCTTCCCGCCCCTCCTGATCCTTCCCCACCACTCCTTCCCCTTCCCCCACTCCTGATCCTTCCCCACCCCTCCTCCCCTTCCCCACCCCTTCTTCCCCTTCCCCACCCCTTCCCCACCCCTCCCCGCCCCTTCCCCTTCCCCCCCCCCCACCCCTCCTTCCCACCCCCTCCTTCCCCTTCCCCACCCCCCTCCTTCCCCTTCCCTACCACTCCTGATCCTTCCCCACCCCTCCTCCCCCTTCCCTTCCCCTTCCCCACCCCTCCTTCCCCTTCCCCACCCCTTCCCCATCCCCCTCCTTCCCCTTCCCCCTTCGCCCCTCCTTCCCACCCCTCCTTCCCCTTCCCCTTCCCCCACCCCTCCTTCCCCTTCCCCACCCTCCTTCCCCACCCCTCCTCCCCCCCACCCCCTTCCCCTTCCCCACCCCTCCTTCCCCTTCCCCACCCCTCCTTCCCCTTCCCCCCTCCTTCCCCCCCCTCCTTCCCCTTCCCCACCCCTCCTTCCCCTTCCCCACCCCTCCTTCCCCTTCCCCACCCCTCCTTCCCCTTCCCCACCCCTCCTCCCTTCCCCACCCCTCCCCCTTCCCCCCCACCCCTCCTCCCCTTCCCCACCCCCTCTTCCCTACCACTCCTGATCCTTCCCCACCCCTCCTTCCCCTTCCCCACCCCTCCTTCCCCACCCCTTCCCCCTTCCCCTTCCCCTTCCCCCACCCCACCCCCCCTTCCCTTCCCCTTCCCCACCCCTCCTTCCCCTTCCCCACCCCTCCTCCCCCTTCCCTACCACTCCCCCTGATCCTTCCCCCCCACCCCCTCCTTCCCCTTCCCCACCCCTTCTTCCCCTTCACCTTCCCCACCCCCCTCCTTCCCCTTCCCCACCCCTCCTTCCCCTTCCCCACCCCCCTGATCCTTACCGACCCATCCTTCATGATCCTGGGAAGCATTGGAGTCAACATGGGCCAGCATCGATGTGGAACGCTTTCGACACCTTGTAGAATACATGTCCCAACGAATTGAGGCTGTTCTCAATATTAGGGAGGTGTTCTTAATGTTTTGTACACTCAGTGTATACAATACACACACACACACACACACACACACACACACACACACACACACACACACAAACACGCTATCTCCCGCAGGCCTCATCAATAAGCCATACTGACCTCTCCTCACAGGAAGAAACAGTAAATTAGTATGTCAACGGCGCATGAGGCTGTTTTGACACACTAATTTACTAGGCTTCTCCACTGATAGATAGATTTTTTCCTCAGCAAGAGAAATTCACGTTGTGTCGTGCGCGCCGCGTGTGTGTGTGTGTGTGTGTGAATGTGTGTATGTGAGCGTGGGTGTGTTTGTGTTTGTGCTTGTCTGTGTGTGTATGTGTGTGTGAGTGAGTGAGCGTGTGTGTGTTTGTGTGTGTGTGTGTGTATGTTTGGGTGAGTGAGTGAGCGTGTGTGTGTGTTTGTGTGTGTATGTTTGGGTGAGTGAGAGTGTGTGTGTGTGTGTGTGTGTGTTTGTGTGTGTGTGTATGTTTGGGTGAGTGAGAGTGTGTGTGTGTGAGTGATTGAGTGAGTTAGTGAGAGTGTGTCTGTCTGTGTGTCGTATCCCTCCCTTTCATTCCACATCTAAAAAAATGCTCCAGAGTTATTTTAGTTTCTAAATGTGAAGTAACCCACATTATCCACCCACATTATCCACCCACATAATCTACCCACACTCTCCACCCACATAATCTATCCACATTATCCACCCACATTATCTACCCACCTTATGTTCATCACATCTGTAACCATCATCTAATGGTTACAGATTATCCACCTACATTATCCACCCACATTATCCACCCACATTACCCACCCACATTATCCACCCACATTATGTTCATGACATCTGTAACCATCCTCTAATGGTATCTACACCCATTATCCACCCACACATTATCCACCCACATAATCATCTAATGGTTACCCACCCACATTACCCACCCACATTAATCTATCCACATGTTCATCCATCCTCAACATTATCCTACCCACATTATCCACCCACATTATCCACCCACATTATCCACCCACATTATCCACCCACATTATCCACCCACATTATGTTCATGACATCTGTAACCATCCTCTAATGGTTACAGATTATCCACCTACATTATCCACCCACATTATCCACCCACATTATCCACCCACATTATCCACCCACATTATCCACCCACATTATGTTCATCACATCTGTAACCATCCTCTAATGGTTACAGATTATCCACCTACATTATCCACCCACATTATCCACCCACATTACCCCACCCACATTATCATTTGTAACATCCTCTAATGGTTACAGATTATCCACCTACATTATCCACCCACATTATCCACCCACATTATCCACCCACATTATCCACCCACATTATGTTCATGACATCTGTAACCATCCTCTAATGGTTACAGATTATCCACCTACATTATCCACCCACATTATCCACCCACATTATCCACCTACATTATCCACCCACATTACCCACCCACATTACCCACCCACATTATGTTCATGACATCTGTAACCATCCTCTAATGGTTACAGATTATCCACCCACATTATCCACCCACATTATCCACCCACATTATGTTCATGACATCTGTAACCATCATCTAATGGTTACAGATTATCCACCCACATTATGTTCATGACATCTGTAACCATCATCTAATGGTTACAGATTATCCACCCACATTATGTTCATGACATCTGTAACCATCCTCTAATCCGCATGTCCGTAGAGGCTCAGCCTCTGAACAGCATCTTAATAATGTGGAGTTTGACGCTGAGTATTTATTTCGCTTCTGTTGTTCTGGAACATCTCTTATAATAACCTTTATTTCCAACAACACTCTGTGGATTCCTGAGTCCTGTTGTCGACCACTGCCAGTGTTGTAATTATCATGACAAATATTATCATTACAGACATTATCGTTTACAGACACAACAACACAACCAGTGGCCAGAGGTTTCCAGAGACAATTGTGTTGTAAAATGTCTGACTGCTGTTGTTTTTTTTATAATCTATACCTATTAACCCACTTCTCCTAAGGTCTCCCTCCTCCTCCTCCTCCTCCTCCTCCTCCTCCTCCTCCTCCTCCTCCTCCTCCTCCTCCTCCTCCTCCTCCTCCTCCTCCTCCTCCTCCTCCTCCTCCTCCTCCTCGTGTACGTGTGCAGCTGTTAACCCTGTTCTCTGTCAGAGCTATTCCCCTCTAGGCCATTAGGGGGCAGGTGTCTGCCAGGAATACCTGAGTCACAATGAAACTTGAAAAAAAAAGTAAATCCAGAGAAAACACACAAAAACTGAACAGAAAATCCATGATGAAGGGGATCAGGTTACGCAAATGTGGTGTTAAATGACAGCATTGCATTGTAGATGCTTGTAACTCTGCAAATGGATCTGGTACTTCCTGTATATAGCTCCACATTGATCTGGTACTTCCTGTATATAGCTCCACCTTGATCTGGTACTTCCTGTATATAGCTCCACATTGATCTGGTACTTCCTGTATATAGCTCCACATTGATCTGGTACTTCCTGTATATAGCTCCACATTGATCTGGTACTTCCTGTACATAGCTCCACATTGATCTGACTCTGGCTACTTCTGTACATAGCTCCACATTGATCTGGTACTTCTCCACATTGATCTGATATTCCTGTATATAGCTCCACATTGATCTGGTACTTCCTGTATATAGCTCCACATTGATCTGGTACTTCCTGTATAGCTATTGATCTGCTCCACATCCACATTGATCTGGTACTTCCTGTATATAGCTCCACATTGATCTGGTACTTCCTGTACATATCTGCTCCTGTACATTGATCTGGTACTTCCTGTATATAGCTCCACATTGATCTGGTACTTCCTGTATATAGCTCCACATTGATCTGGTACTTCCTGTACATAGCTCCACATTGATCTGGTACTTCCTGTATATATCTCCAAACATTGATCTGGTACTTCCTGTATATAACTCCACGTTGATCTGGTACTTCCTGTATATATCTCCAAATTGATCTGGTACTTCCTGTATATAACTCCACATGGATCTGGTACTTCCTGTATATAACTCCACATTGATCTGGTACTTCCTGTATATAACTCCACATTGATCTGGTACTTCCTGTATATAACTCCACATTGATCTGGTACTTCCTGTATATAGCTCCACATTGATCTGGTACTTCCTGTATATAACTCCACATGGATCTGGTACTTCCTGTATATAACTCCACATTGATCTGGTACTCCACATTGATCTGGTACTTCCTGTATATAACTCCACATTGATCTGGTACTTCCTGTATATAGCTCCACATTGATCTGGTACTTCCTGTATATAACTCCACATTGATCTGGTACTTCCTGTATATAGATCTCCACATTGATCTGGTATATAGCTCCACATTGATCTTCCTGTATATAGCTCCACATTGATCTGGTACTTCCTGTATATAGCTCCACATTGATCTGGTACTTCCTGTATATAGCTCCACATTGATCTGGTACTTCCTGTATATAGCTCCACATTGATCTGGTACTTCCTGTACATAGCTCCACATTGATCTGGTACTTCCTGTACATAGCTCCACATTGATCTGGTACTTCCTGTATATAGCTCCATATTGATCTGGTACTTCCTGTATATAACTCCACGTTGATCTAGTACTTCCTGTATATATCTCCAAATTGATCTGGTACTTCCTGTATATAGCTCCACATTGATCTGGTTCTTCCTGGTTAGAGCTCCAAATTGATCTGGTTCTTCCTGGTTAGAGCTCCAAATTGATCTGGTTCTTCCTGGTTAGAGCTCCAAATTGATCTGGTTCTTCCTGGTTAGAGCTCCAAATTGATCTGGTTCTTCCTGTACATAGCGCCACATTGATCCTGTATATAGTTCTTCCTGTTTAGCTCCACATTGATCTGGTACCAAATTGATCTGGTTCTTCCTGGTTAGAGCTCCAAATTGATCTGGTTCTTCCTGATCTGTTAGAACTCTTCACATTGATCTGGTTCTTCCTGTTTAGTAGCTCCACATTGATCTGGTTTCCTGTATATAGCTCCATATTGATCTGGTACTTCCTGTATATAACTCCACGTTCCTGTATATATCTCCAAATTGATCTGGTACTTTCTTCTCCACATTGATCTGGTACTTCCTGTAGAGCTCCAAATTGATCTGGTTTCCTTCTCCACATTGATCTGGTTCTTCCTGGTCAGAGCTCCAAATTGATCTGGTTCTTCCTGTTTAGAGCTCCAAATTGATCTGGTTCTTCCTGTTTAGAGCTCCAAATTGATCTGGTTCTTCCTGTTTAGAGCTCCAAATTGATCTGGTTCTTCCTGTTTAGAGCTCCACATTGATCTGGTTCTTCCTGTATAGAGCTCCAAATTGATCTGGTTCTTCCTGGTTAGAGCTCCAAATTGATCTGGTTCTAGAGCTCCAAATTGATCTGGTTCTTCCTGTTTAGAGCTCCAAATTGATCTGGTTCTTCCTGTTTAGAGCTCCAAATTGATCTGGTTCTTCCTGGTTAGAGCTCCAAATTGATCTGGTTCTTCCTGTTTAGAGCTCCAAATTGATCTGGTTCTTCCTGTTTAGAGCTCCAAATTGATCTGGTTCTTCCTGTTTAGAGCTCCACATTGATCTGGTTCTTCCTGTTTAGAGCTCCAAATTGATCTGGTTCTTCCTGGTTAGAGCTCCAAATTGATCTGGTTCTTCCTGTATATAGCTCCACATTGATCTGGTTCTTCCTGTATATAGCTCCACATTGATCTGGTTCTTCCTGTATATAGCTCCACATGGATCTGGTACTTCCTGTACATAGCTCCACATTGATCTGGTTCTTCCTGTTTAATTGATCTGGTATTTTTAAAGCTCATTGATCTGATATTGTTGGGAATGGATAGTGAACAATAGCATTTGATCTGGTAAAGATCAACGTTGATCTGAGAAATAAATTGATCTGGTACATTTGATTTGCATTGATTTTTCCTGTTCTCCATATTGATCTGGTACTTCCTGTTATAGCTATTCATACTGTAATTTAGGTAGTCTCCACATTGATCTGGTAAAGATGTTATGTAAAAAAAAGACATTTAATTGTTTGTTCTGAACGTCTCTACAGCATCTTGTTTTTTTCAGTGCTGTGACGTGAACAGCCTTTGTTACAGCCTGAATAGGTATTGTACGTTCATCACACCACTGTAACTGCCTCTAGCTATTGTTACGAGACTCACTAATTGGTTCTATTCCTGATTTACTGTGTGTAACTGTACTGCGTCTTTATACTGTCTGTTCTTGGGAAACTACGTCTCAATACCATTCTATGGAAAACGTGGAGAACTGAATTGCATTATGCATACCGTTCATTCTATAAGTAAACACAGAATGGTTTTGAGGAAGTTGTTGACCTGTAACCATGGAACGGTAGGTGACGAGGTCACTATTTATCCTCGAGCACTTGAGACGACACGGAACAGAGAGAACAAAACTTCTAACGAATGTATGTTATAGGTTCTAGTACAAAAACTCATCTGCAGTAATATAATATCTAATATCCTGTAACCATGTTAGTGGGTGTAATATCCTGTAACCATGTTAGTGGGTATAATATCCTGTAACCATGTTAGTGGGTATAATATCCTGTAACCATGTTAGTGGGTATAATATCCTGTAACCATGTTAGTGGGTGTAATATCCTGTAACCATGTTAGTTGGTATAATATCCTGTAACCATGTTAGTGGGTGTAATATCCTGTAACCATGTTAGTGGGTATAATATCCTGTAACCATGTTAGTGGGTGTAATATCCTGTAACCATGTTAGTGGGTGTAATATCCTGTAACCATGTTAGTGGGTATAATATCCTGTAACCATGTTAGTGGGTGTAATATCCTGTAACCATGTTAGTGGGTATAATATCCTGGTATAATATCCTGTAACCATGTTAGTGGGTATAATATCCTGTAACCATGTTAGTGGGTATAATATCCTGTAACCATGTTAGTGGGTATAATATCCTGTAACCATGTTAGTGGGTATAATATCCTGTAACCATGTTAGTGGGTATAATATCCTGTAACCATGTTAGTGGGTGTAATATCCTGTAACCATGTTAGTGGGTGTAATATCCTGTAACCATGTTAGTAATATCCTGTAACCATGTTAATATCCTGTGGGTGGGTGTAATATCCTGTAACCATGTTAGTGGGTATAATATCCTGTAACCATGTTAGTGGGTATAATATCCTGTAACCATGTTAGTGGGTATAATATCCTGTAACCATGTTAGTGGGTATAATATCCTGTAACCATGTTAGTGGGTATAATATCCTGTAACCATGTTAGTGGGTGTAATATCCTGTAACCATGTTAGTGGGTATAATATCCTGTAACCATGTTAGTGGGTATAATATCCTGTAACCATGTTAGTGGGTATAATATCCTGTAACCATGTTAGTTGGTATAATATCCTGTAACCATGTTAGTGGGTATAATATCCTGTAACCATGTTAGTGGGTGTAATATCCTGTAACCATGTTAGTGTGTGTAATATCCTGTAACCATGTTAGTGGGTGTAATATCCTGTAACCATGTTAGTGGGTATAATATCCTGTAACCATGTTAGTGGGTATAATATCCTGTAACCATGTTAGTGGGTGTAATATCCTGTAACCATGTTAGTGTGTGTAATATCCTGTAACCATGTTAGTGGGTGTAATATCCTGTAACCATGTTAGTGGGTGTAATATCCTGTAACCATGTTAGTGGGTAATAATATCCTGTAACCATGTTAGTGGGTATAATATCCTGTAACCATGTTAGTGGGTATAATATCCTGTAACCATGTTAGTGGGTATAATATCCTGTAACCATGTTAGTGGGTATAATATCCTGTAACCATGTTAGTGGGTATAATATCCTGTAACCATGTTAGTGGGTATAATATCCTGTAACCATGTTAGTGGGTATAATATCCTGTAACCATGTTAGTGGGTATAATATCCTGTAACCATGTTAGTGGGTATAATATCCTGTAACCATGTTAGTGGGTATAATATCCTGTAACCATGTTAGTGGGTATAATATCCTGTAACCATGTTAGTGGGTGTAATATCCTGTAACCATGTTAGTGGGTATAATATCCTGTAACCATGTTAGTGGGTATAATATCCTGTAACCATGTTAGTGGGTGTAATATCCTGTAACCATGTTAGTGGGTGTAATATCCTGTAACCATGTTAGTGGGTAACCATAATATCCTGTAACCATGTTAGTGGGTGTATCCTGTAACCATGTTATCCTGTAACCATGTTAGTGGGTATAATATCCTGTAACCATGTTAGTGGGTATAATATCCTGTAACCATGTTAGTGGGTATAATATCCTGTAACCATGTTAGTGGGTGTAATATCCTGTAACCATGTTAGTGGGTATAATATCCTGTAACCATGTTAGTGGGTGTAATATCCTGTAACCATGTTAGTGGGTATAATATCCTGTAACCATGTTAGTGGGTATAATATCCTGTAACCATGTTAGTATCCTGGGTGGGTATAATATCCTGTAACCATGTTAGTGGGTGTAATATCCTGTAACCATGTTAGTGGGTATAATATCCTGTAACCATGTTAGTGGGTGTAATATCCTGTAACCATGTTAGTGGGTATAATATCCTGTAACCATGTTAGTGGGTATAATATCCTGTAACCATGTTAGTGGGTGTAATATCCTGTAACCATGTTAGTGGGTATAATATCCTGTAACCATGTTAGTGGGTATAATATCCTGTAACCATGTTAGTGGGTATAATATCCTGTAACCATGTTAGTATAATATCCTGTAACCATGTTAGTGGGTATAATATCCTGTAACCATGTTAGTGGGTATAATATCCTGTAACCATGTTAGTGGGTATAATATCCTGTAACCATGTTAGTGGGTATAATATCCTGTAACCATGTTAGTGGGTATATCCTGTAACCATATCCTGTAACCATGTTAGTGGGTATAATATCCTGTAACCATGTTAGTGGGTATAATATCCTGTAACCATGTTAGTGGGTATAATATCCTGTAACCATGTTAGTGGGTATAATATCCTGTAACCATGTTAGTGGGTATAATCCTAACCATGTTAGTGGGTATAATATCCTGTAACCATGTTAGTAACCATGTTAGTGTATAATATCCTGTAACCATGTTAGTGGGTATAATATCCTGTAACCATGTTAGTGGGTATAATATCCTGTAACCATGTTAGTGGGTATAATATCCTGTAACCATGTTAGTGGGTATAATATCCTGTAACCATGTTAGTGGGTATAATATCCTGTAACCATGTAACCATGTTAGTGGGTGTAATATCCTGTAACCATGTTAGTGGGTGTAATATCCTGTAACCATGTTAGTGGGTATAATATCCTGTAACCATGTTAGTGGGTATAATATCCTGTAACCATGTTAGTGGGTGTAATATCCTGTAACCATGTTAGTGGGTGTAATATCCTGTAACCATGTTAGTGGGTATAATATCCTGTAACCATGTTAGTGGGTATAATATCCTGTAACCATGTTAGTGGGTATAATATCCTGTAACCATGTTAGTGGGTGTAATATCCTGTAACCATGTTAGTGGGTATAATATCCTGTAACCATGTTAGTGGGTATAATATCCTGTAACCATGTTAGTGGGTAATATCCTGTAACCATGTTATGGGTATAATATCCTGTAACCATGTTAGTGGGTGTAATATCCTGTAACCATGTTAGTGGGTATAATATCCTGTAACCATGTTAGTGGGTATAATATCCTGTAACCATGTTAGTGGGTATAATATCCTGTAACCATGTTAGTGGGTGTAATATCCTGTAACCATGTTAGTGGGTATAATATCCTGTATAATATCCAACCATGTTAGTGGGTGTAATATCCTGTAACCATGTTAGTGGGTGTAATATCCTGTAACCATGTTAGTGGGTATAATATCCTGTAACCATGTTAGTGGGTATAATATCCTGTAACCATGTTAGTGGGTATAATATCCTGTAACCATGTTAGTGGGTGTAATATCCTGTAACCATGTTAGTGGGTATAATATCCTGTAACCATGTTAGTGGGTATAATATCCTGTAACCATGTTAGTGGGTGTAATATCCTGTAACCATGTTAGTGGGTATAATATCCTGTAACCATGTTAGTGGGTGTAATATCCTGTAACCATGTTAGTGGGTATAATATCCTGTAACCATGTTAGTGGGTGTAATATCCTGTAACCATGTTAGTGGGTATAATATCCTGTAACCATGTTAGTGGGTATAATATCCTGTAACCATGTTAGTGGGTATAATATCCTGTAACCATGTTAGTGGGTGTAATATCCTGTAACCATGTTAGTGGGTATAATATCCTGTAACCATGTTAGTGGGTATAATATCCTGTAACCATGTTAGTGGGTATAATATCCTGTAACCATGTTAGTGGGTATAATATCCTGTAACCATGTTAGTGGGTATAATATCCTGTAACCATGTTAGTGGGTATAATATCCTGTAACCATGTTAGTGGGTATAATATCCTGTAACCATGTTAGTGGGTATAATATCCTGTAACCATGTTAGTGGGTATAATATCCTGTAACCATGTTAGTGGGTATAATATCCTGTAACCATGTTAGTGGGTATAATATCCTGTAACCATGTTAGTGGGTATAATATCCTGTAACCATGTTAGTGGGTATAATATCCTGTAACCATGTTAGTGGGTATAATATCCTGTAACCATGTTAGTGGGTATAATATCCTGTAACCATGTTAGTGGGTATAATATCCTGTAACCATGTTAGTGGGTATAATATCCTGTAACCATGTTAGTGGGTATAATATCCTGTAACCATGTTAGTGTGTGTAATATCCTGTAACCATGTTAGTGGGTATAATATCCTGTAACCAGGTTAGTTGGTATAATATCCTGTAACCATGTCAGTGATATCAATGTTATTTAATAGTCAGGCCCGTTAGTTGCAGCCATATCAATGTAATTGTTATTGTAATAATAACACTATGTGATGGTATAGACAACATACTCTTTTAGATAACACTATGTGATGGTATAGTCAGTATTGTGTTTGGCTGTTTTTCCCCCAGCCCTGTATCTTTGATCCGTAACAAGGCTGGTGTTCAGTTATTTTTTTCCTCAATCAGATAAAGCCTGTCCTCGGACCCCTGCTGAGTAGATTTGAATAGGCAGCGTGCTCCGCAGCCAACAATGGTGGTGGAACACTGATCAAGGACCTCCCCCTGTGTTTGTCCCCTCCCTCTGTCTCCCCCTGACTGCCCCTGACTGCCCCCGTCTTGTCCTGTCTCCCCCCTGCCTCCCCGTCTCATCCTGTCTCCCCTGCATCCCCGTCTCGTCCAGTTCCTCCCCTGCCTCCCCCCTGTCTCCCCCTGCCTCCCCGTCTCGTCCTGTCTCCCCTGCCTCCCCGTCTCGTCCTGTCTCCCCCCTGCCTCCCCGTCTCGTCCTGTCTCCCCGTCTCGTCCTGTTCCTCCCCGCCTCCCCGTCTCGTCCTGTCTCCCCCTGCCTCCCCGTCTCGTCCTGTTCCTCCCCTCCCCGCCTCCCCCTGCCTCCCCGTCCCCAGTTCCTCCCTGCCTCCCCGTCTCGTCCAGTTCCTCCCTGCCTCCCCGTCTCGTCCTGTTCCTCCCTGCCTCCCCGTCACGTCCTGTTCCTCTCTGCCTCCCCGTCTCGTCCTGTCTCCCCCCTGCCTCCCCGTCTCGTCCTGTTCCTCCCCTGCCTCCCCCGTCTCCCCCCTGCCTCCCCGTCTCGTCCAGTTCCTCCCTGCCTCCCCGTCTCGTCCAGTTCCTCCCTGCCTCCCCGTCTCGTCCTGTTCCTCCCTGCCTCCCCGTCCCGTCCTGTTCCTCCCTGCCTCCCCGTCTCGTCCTGTCTCCCCCCTGCCTCCCCGTCTCGTCCAGTTCCTCCCTGCCTCCCCGTCTCGTCCTGTTCCTCCCTGCCTCCCCGTCTCGTCCTGTTCCTCCCCTGCCTCCCCGTCTCGTCCTGTTTCCCCCTTGTCTCCCCATTTCCCCTTTGCTTCCCTCTGTAATGTTATCTGAGACACTGCTCTCTCCCTCCTCTTCCTCCTCCTCCTCCTCCTCCTCCTCTTATCTCCTAAAGATCAGCTCAGCTGACAGTCGTGAAGAGGGCAAAACAACATCTATTTCCACTCAGGAGACTGAAAAGATTTGGCATGTGTCCTCAGATCCTCAAAAAGTTTTACAGCTGCACCATCGAGAGCATCCTGGCTGGTTGCATCACCGCCTGGTATTGAAACTGCTCGGCCTCCGACCGCAAGGCACTACAGAGGGTATTGGGCCCAGTACATCAAAGGGGCCAAGCTTCCTGCCATCCAGGACTTCTATACCAGGCGGTGTCAGAGGAAGACCCTAAAAATTGCCAAAGACTCCAGCCACCCCAGTCATAGACTGTTTTCAGTGCTACCGCACGGCAAGCGGTACCGGAGAAAAGGCTTCTACCCCCCCAAGCCATAAGACTGCTGAACAGCTAATTAAAATGATACCCAGACTATTTTCATTGGACCCACAACCCCTCACCCTCATTTTCACACCTGCATTTTCACATCACTTAGAAATGTCTAGAAGGCCAAGCATCCCGGAGTCGCCTATTCACTGTTGATGTTGAGAGCGGTGTTTGGCAGGGCACTATGTAATGAAGCTGCCAGTTGAGGACTTCTGTTTATGGTGACAGAAGATAGACAGGACTCCTGTGTTATTGGATGAATAGAACGGAGATGTAACTACATTTAACTCGATGACGTTGAAACAGACAGAGGTCTGTATGTTCCAAATTGCACCCTATCCTCAATATATAGAGCACATCGTTTGACTACTTCAGTGCACTATGTTGGGAGCAGGGTGCCGTTTGGGTTACATCGTCTGAACGACGAGACGGGGAGTCAACCACACCAACCACACCATCCAGTCAACCACACCATCCAGTCAACCACACCATCCAGTCAACCACACCATCCAGTCAACCACACCATCCAGTCAACCACACCATCCAGTCAACCACACCATCCAGTCAACCACACCATCCAGTCAACCACACCATCCAGTCAACCACACCAACCACACCATCCAGTCAACCACACCATCCAGTCAACCACACCATCCAGTCAACCACACCATCCAGTCAACCACACCATCCAGTCAACCACACCATCCAACCACACCATCCAGTCAACCACACCATCCAGTCAACCACACCATCCCTAATGTCACCCAATTCCATGGAGTTTAGTCAGTTTTGGGGAAAATCCCATTTCCTCCGCTTGAAGGAGTCTGCACCCAGAGCAGCCCTAGACATTCCCACACAGACCATAATAATCTCACAGGAGGAGGAAATGACTAGACAGTCACAGGGTGTGTGTGTGTGTGTGTGTGTGTGTGTGTGTGTGTGTAGGGGGGGGGTTAGGGTGTCTAGGTTCAGGATGGAAACAGGAGATGTAGAATGAAAAGTGAGGAGCTGAGCAAGTGGCCATGAATTAAAGGAATATGGTACCATTTGGGACCTGGTCAGAGAGACAGCTAAGTGTCTGTGTGCGTGTGCGTGGGCGTGTGTGTGCGTGTGCGTGTGTGCGTGTGTGTGCGTGTGCGTGTGCGCGTGTTTGTGTTTGTGTTTGTGTGTGTGTGTGTGAATGTAGACAGGGGTTACAAACAAGGACAAAGACGGATGCGGGAAATGGATTACATTTCTTTTAAGAATCATTCAAATGGAACTCGGAACATGTGGATGTACCAAATCAAATATATTTATAAAGCTCTTTGTGACATCAGCTGATGTGCTGTACAGAAACCCAGCCTAAAACCCCAAACAGAAAAGCAATGCAGGTGTAGAAGCACGAGTGTAGTTTTGGTTTGCCATATTCTAACTAGTCTACTTTGATAGTTTTCACACACTGAATTTAAGAGATGTCATAAACGATTAAAAAATAGGAAATGTTACTTGTTACAGTGATTGTTAGTTTCATGACAAGGTTGTCCGTCTATGTCTACATTTTTAATGCAATTTCACAAAATTAACTCAATGTGTTCGCTTCACTGAACTCAAACAATACAATTGGTTGGTTTATCTGTCTGTGTAATGACTCACTCAATAGCAACAGACCCACTGTCATGACAACACTGATAACTAGATTTTACATTTACATTTAAGTCATTTAGCAGACGCTCTTATCCAGAGCGACTTACAAATTGGTGAATTCACCTTCTGACATTTTCTTATGTTTATTTAACTAGGCAAGTCCGTGAAGAACAAATTCTTATTTTCAATGACGGTCTAGGAACAGTGGGTTAACTGGTCTAGGAACAGTGGGTTAACTGGTCTAGGAACAGTGGGTTAACTGGTCTAGGAACAGTGGGTTATCTGGTCTAGGAACAGTGGGTTAACTGGTCTAGGAACAGTGGGTTAACTGGTCTAGGAACAGTGGGTTAACTGGTCTAGGAACAGTGGGTTAACTGGTCTAGGAACAGTGGGTTAACTGGTCTAGGAACAGTGGGTTAACTGGCCTAGGAACAGTGGGTTAACTGGTCTAGGAACAGTGGGTTAACTGGTCTAGGAACAGTGGGTTAACTGCCTGTTCAGGAGCAGAACGACGGACTACCAGGGAACAGTGGGTTAACTGGTCTAGGAACAGTGGGTTAACTGGTCTAGGAACAGTGGGTTATCTGGTCTAGGAACAGTGGGGTTAACTGGTCTAGGAACAGTGGGTTAACTGGTCTAGGAACAGTGGGTTAACTGGTCTAGGAACAGTGGGTTAACTGTACTAGGAACAGTGGGTTATCTGGTCTATTAACAGTGGGTTAACTGGTCTAGGAACAGTGGGTTAACTGTGAGTGTGAGTGTGTGTGCGTTTTCCTCCATGCGTAGGTGCGTTTTTGCCATTAGCTGGTCTTCCCGGCCTGACAAGGCATGTTTGATCAACGCAAACACAAGAGCCATCCATACCTGACCCTTAAGGCGTCGGCACACAGCCCACCATCACCCTTATCGCCACCATTCTTGTTCTGCCTGTTTGTTCATCACTCTGCAAACATCCCTTTAACCTTGGAAGACCTGGAAACCTCCGGACAGGAGCTGCTACTACTACTACCACTGCTGTGGACACAACACTGTCCCCTACCAACCCCCTCCCCCTACCCTCTGGTAAACCAGCAAACAGACCCCCCCTCCCCCTCCTCTCTGTTAAAACTAGCAAACAGACCCCCCCTCCCCCCTCCCCTCTGTTCAAACTAGCAAACATACTCCCCCCCCCTCCCCTCTGTTCAAACTAGCAAACATACCCCCCCCCATCCCCTCTGTTCAAACTAGCAAACATACTCCCCCTCCCCCACCACCCTCTGGTAAAACTAGCAAACAGACCCCCCTCCCCCTCCCCTCTGGTAAACTAGCAAACATACCCCCCCTCCCCTCTGTTAAAACTAGCAAACAGACCCCCCTCCCCCTCCCCTCTGTTCAAACTAGCAAACATACCCCCCCCCCCTCTGTTCAAACTAGCAAACATACTCCCCCTTCCCCCTACCCTCTGGTAAAACTAGCAAACATACTCCCCTTCCCCCTCCCCTCTGGTAAAACTAGCAAACAGACCCCCATCCCACCACCCTCTGGTAAAACTAGCAAACAGACCCCCCCCCCTCCCCTCTGGTAAAACTAGCAAACAGACCCCCCCCCACCCCCTCTGGTAAAACTAGCAAACAGACCCCCCTCCCCCTCCCCCCACAACACTCTGTTCAAACTAGCAAACATACCCCCCTCCCCTCTGTTCAAACTAGCAAACATACTCCCCCTTCCCCCCACCCTCTGGTAAAACTAGCAAACATACCCCCCTTCCCCCACCCCTCTGGTAAAACTAGCAAACAGACCCCCCTCCCCCACCCTCTGGTAAAACTAGCAAACAGACCCCCATCCCCACCCCTCTGGTAAAACAAGCAAACAGACCCCCCTCCACCTCCCCTCTGGTAAAACTATCAAACAGACCCCCTCCCCCTCCCCCAAAACCAAACAGACTCTGGTAAAACTAGCAAACAGACCCCCCTCCCCTCCCCCTCTGGTAAAACCAGCAAACAGACCCCCCTCCCCTCCCCTCTGGTAAAACCCAAACAGACCCACCCTCCCCTCTGGTAAAACTATCAAACAGACCCCCCCCTCCCCCCACCACACTCTGGTAAAACTAGCAAACAGACCCACCCTCCCCCTCCCCTCTGGTAAAACTAGCAAACAGACCCCCATCCCCACCCCTCTGGTAAAACTAGCAAACAGACCCACCCTCCCCCTCCCCTCTGGTAAAACTAGCAAACAGACCCACCCTCCCCCCTACCCTCTGGTAAAACTAGCAAACAGACCCCCCCTCCCCCTCCCCTCTGGTAAAACTAGCAAACAGACCCCCATCCCCCTCCCCTCTGGTAAAACCAGCAAACAGACCCACCCTCCCCCTCCCCTCTGGTAAAACCAGCAAACAGACCCCCCTCCCCCTCCCCTCTGGTAAAACCAGCAAACAGACCCCCATCCCCCTCCCCTCTGGTAAAACTAGCAAACAGACCCCCCTCCCCCCCCCTCTGGTAAAACTAGCAAACAGACCCCCATCCCCACCCCCTCTGGTAAAACTAGCAAACAGACCCCCATCCCCCTCCCCTCTGGTAAAACTAGCAAACAGACCCCCATCCCCCTCCCTCTGGTAAAACTAGCAAACAGACCCCCATCCCCCTCCCCCACCACCCTCTGGTAAAACTAGCAAACAGACCCCCATCCCCCTACCCTCTGGTAAAACTAGCAAACAGACCCACCCCTCCCCCCCCTCTGGTAAAACTAGCAAACAGACCCCCATCCCCCTCCCCTCTGGTAAAACTAGCAAACAGACCCCCATCCCCCCTATCCCCAGACTCCCCCTCCCCTCTGGTAAAACTAGCAAACAGACCCCCATCCCCACTCCCCTCTGGGAAAACTAGCAAACAGACCCCCCCCTCCCCCTCCCCCTGGTAAAACTAGCAAACAGACCCCCATCCCCCCTCTGTTCCAAACATACTCCCCCTTCCCCCTACCCTCTGGTAAAACTAGCAAACAGACCCCCATCCCCCTCCCCTCTGGTAAAACTAGCAAACAGACCCCCATCCCCACCACCCTCTGGTAAAACTAGCAAACAGACCCCCATCCCCACCCCCCCCCCACCACACTCTGGTAAAACTAGCAAACAGACCCCCCTCCCCACCCCTCTGGTAAAACTAGCAAACAGACCCCCATCCCCCTCCCCCCACCACCCTCTGGTAAAACTAGCAAACAGACCCCCCCCCCCCCCCTCCCCTCTGGTAAAACTAGCAAACAGACCCACCCTCCCCCTCCCCTCTGGTAAAACTAGCAAACAGACCCCCATCCCCCTCCCCTCTGGTAAAACTAGCAAACAGACCCCCCTCCCCACCCCTCTGGTAAAACTAGCAAACAGACCCCCATCCCCCCTACCCTCTGGTAAAACTAGCAAACAGACCCCCATCCCCCTCCCCTCTGGTAAAACTAGCAAACAGACCCCCATCCCCAAAACCCCCCCACCCTCTGGTAAAACCAGCAGCAAACAGACCCCCCCTCCCCCTCCCCTCTGGTATCAAACAGACCCACCCTCCCCTCTGGTAAAACTAGCAAACAGACCCCCATCCCCACCCCCTCTGGTAAAACTAGCAAACAGACCCCCATCCCCACCCCAAACAGACCCCCATCCCCCCTCCCTCTGGTAAAACTAGCAAACAGACCCCCATCCCCCTCCCCTCTGGTAAAACCAAACAGACCCCCATCCCCTCCCCTCTGGTAAAACTAGCAAACAGACCCCCATCCCCCCCCCTCTGGTAAAACTAGCAAACAGACCCCCATCCCCACCCCCCCCTCTGGTAAAACTAGCAAACAGACCCCCATCCCCACCCCCCCCATCTGGTAAAACTAGCAAACAGACCCCCATCCCCACCCCCTCTGGTAAAACTAGCAAACAGACCCCCATCCCCACCCCCTCTGGTAAAACTAGCAAACAGACCCCCATCCCCCCTACCCCCTCTGGTAAAACTAGCAAACAGACCCCCATCCCCTCCCCTCTGGTAAAACTAGCAAACAGACCCCCATCCCCACCCCCTCTGGTAAAACTAGCAAACAGACCCCCATCCCCCTCCCCTCTGGTAAAACTAGCAAACAGACCCCCATCCCCACCCCCTCTGGTAAAACTAGCAAACAGACCCCCATCCCCCTCCCCTCTGGTAAAACTAGCAAACAGACCCCCATCCCCACCCCCTCTGGTAAAACTAGCAAACAGACCCCCATCCCCACCCCCTCTGGTAAAACTAGCAAACAGACCCCCATCCCCCTCCCCCTCTGGTAAAACTAGCAAACAGACCCCCATCCCCACCCCCTGGTAAAACTAGCAAACAGACCCCCATCCCCACCCCCTCTGGTAAAACTAGCAAACAGACCCCCCCATCCCCAAACCCCCCATCCCCACCCCCTCTGGTAAAACTAGCAAACAGACCCCCATCCCCACCCCCTCTGGTAAAACTAGCAAACAGACCCCCATCCCCCCTACCCTCTGGTAAAACTAGCAAACAGACCCCCATCCCCCCTACCCTCTGGTAAAACTAGCAAACAGACCCCCATCCCCCCTACCCTCTGGTAAAACTAGCAAACAGACCCCCATCCCCCCTACCCTCTGGTAAAACTAGCAAACAGACCCCCATCCCCCCTACCCTCTGGTAAAACTAGCAAACAGACCCCCATCCCCACCCCCTCTCCCCCTCCCCCTCTGGCCTGGACTCAGATCTATTTCTTTTTCTTTCTGTTCGGCAGCGCAGCATAACGCAGCCATTAAACGGATCATGGGTATTCGACGTAGCGGTGGACGGACGGCTGTGTGAATGGAAGGGCCTCGGAACACTACAATCACCCCGGGTGACAAGATGAACCAACCAGAGGAGGAGGTTCGTCCTCTGAATTGAAGCCACTTTATTTAGCTGGGGAATACTGATACAAGTTACCATGGCGATGTGGATGTTGACATGTGTGTGTGTGCTTTGAAGAAGTGTGCGGATGTGTGTGTGTGTGGGTTGAAGAAGTGTGCGGATGTGTGTGTGTGTGGGTTGAAGAAGTGTGTGGATGTGTGTGTGTGTGTGTGTGTGTGTGTGTGTGTGTGTGTGTGTGTGTGTGTGTGTGTGTGTGTGTGTGTGTGTGTGTGTGTGTGGAATCAAAAGTACACAAGTATCAACAATCTTCGTGCAGCTATGAGCTCAGAAACTCTGAGGGTATCACTGTGCCTCCTTTGTTGACAATACACAGAGTATATTTACCTCTTCACTTTTACGCTTAAAGACTTCTCTTTCTCCATTATTCACATGCGTTTAGAGCCAGTTCATCAGAAACAAAGAAAACCCTGCTGTGTGTTGTGAAAGCAAAGCATTTTCCATAAGAGAGCCTCTCTCTGCATCCCTGAGGAAGCCCTATGGTTGACAGGTAGGTGCTACTCTCTCTGCGTCCCTGAGGAAGCCCTATGGTTGACAGGTAGGTGCTACTCTCTCTTTGGCCTGAGGAAGCCCTATGGTTGACAGGTAGGTGCTACTCTCTCTGCGTCCCTGAGGAAGCCCTATGGTTGACAGGTAGGTGCTACTCTCTCTGCGTCCCTGAGGAAGCCCTATGGTTGACAGGTAGGTGCTACTCTCTCTGCGTCCCTGAGGAAGCCCTATGGTTACCAGGTAGGTGCTACTCTCTCTGCGTCCCTGAGGAAGCCCTATGGTTGACAGGTAGATGCTACTCTCTCTGCTTCCCTGAGGAAGCCCTATGGTTGACAGGTAGGTGCTACTCTCTGCGTCCCTGAGGAAGCCCTATGGTTGACAGGTAGGTGCTACTCTCTCTGCGTCCCTGAGGAAGCCCTATGGTTGACAGGTAGGTGCTATTCTCTCTGCGTCCCTGAGGAAGCCCTATGGTTAACAGGTACAGATGAGGTTGGAAGTTTCCATACGTCTTAGCCAAATACATTTTAACTAATTTAAATACATTTAAAGTTTTTCACAATTCCTGACATTTAATCCCAGTAATAATTCCTTGTCTTAGGTCAGTTTGTCACGACCGTCTTCCTGGAAATGACTGGACCAAAGCGCAGCGTTGTGAGCGTACAAAACAAGAAACAAAGGAAATGACCGTGAAGCTTACAGCTTATAGTGCCACTAACAAAGACAACTTCTCACAATGACAAAAGGAAAAAAGGCTGCCTAAGTATGGTTCCCAATGAGAGACAATGATAGACAGCTGTTCCTGATTGAGAACCATACCTGGCGCTAACATAGAAACCCAAAACATAGAAATCAAGAACATAGAATGCCCACCCGAATCACACCCTGACCAACCAAAATAGAGACATAAAAAGGCTCTCTAAGATCATGGCGTGACAGTACCCCCCCCCCCCCCCCCCAAAGGTGCAGACTCCGGCCGCAAATCCTGAACCTAAAGGGGAGGTCCGGGTGGGCTTCATCTCTGGTGTGGGACGTAGACCCCCCTCCGCCTCTGGCTCCCCCCACTTTGGTGGCGCCTCCGGACTGGGGACCCTTGTTGCGGGCCCGGGACTGGGGACCCTTGTTGCGGGCCCGGGACTGGGGACCCTTGTTGCGGGTCCCGGACTGGGGACAGTCGCGGGAAGCTCCAGACTGGAGGCCGTCGTTGGAGGCTTGGGGCCGTGGATCATCACTGGAGGCCTCGTAACATGGATCATCACTGCAGGCTTTGTTCATGTAGCAGGACTCACCAGGCTGGGGAGATACACAGGAGGTCTGGGACCACCCTAGAGCTGGCACCACCCTAGCCCGGCCGATGCAGGGCGCTGGGATGTAGCGCACTGGGCTGTGAACGAGCACTGGAGACACGATGTCCATGATGTCATGGGAAATACAGGCTTTTTGGTTGGTGGTTTGTCATCATCAACATCCAAGGTTTTTGGTTGGTGGTATCTCATCAGCATCCAGGGTTTTGGTTGGTGGTATCTCATCAACATCCAGGGTTTTGGTTGGTGGTATCTCATCAACATCCAGGGTTTTGGTTGGTGGTATCTCATCAACATCCAGGGTTTTGGTTGGGTATCTCATCAACATCCAGGTTTTGGTTGGTGGTATCTCATCAACATCCAGGGTTTTGGTGGTGGTATCTCATCAACATCCAGGGTTTTGGTTGGTGGTATCTCATCAACATCCAGGGTTTTGGTTGGTGGTATCTCATCAACATCCAGGGTTTTGGTTGGTGGTATCTCATCAACATCCAGGGTTTTGGTTGGTGGTATCTCATCAACATCCAGGGTTTTGGTTGGTGGTATCTCATCAACATCCAGGGTTTTGGTTGGTGGTATCTCATCAACATCCAGGGTTTTGGTTGGTGGTATCTCATCAATATCCAGGATTTTGGTTGGTGGTATCTCATCAACATCCAGGGTTTTGTTTGAGGTATCTCATTAACATCCAGGGTTTTTGGTTGGTGGTATCTCATCAACATCTAGGGTTTTTGGTTGGTGGTATCTCATCAACATCCAGGGTTTTTGGTTGGTGGTATCTCTTCAACATCCAGGGTTTTGGTTGGTGGTATCTCATCAACATCCAGGGTTTTGGTTGGTGGTATCTCTTCAACATCTAGGGTTTTTGGTTGGTGGTATCTCATCAACATCCAGGGTTTTGGTTGGTGGTATCTCTTCAACATCCAGGGTTTTGGTTGGTGGTATCTCATCAACATCCAGGGTTTTGGTTGGTGGTATCTCTTCAACATCCAGGGTTTTGGTTGGTGGTATCTCATCAACATCCAGGGTTTTTGGTTGGTGGTATCTCATCAACATCCAGGGTTTTGGTTGAGGTATCTCATCAACATCCAGGGTTTTGGTTGAGGTATCTCATCAGCATCCAGGGTTTTTGGTTGGTGGTATCTCATCAACATCCAGGGTTTTGGTTGGTGGTATCTCATCAACATCCAGGGTTTTGGTTGGTGGTATCTCATCAACATCCAGGGTTTTTGGTTGGTGGTATCTCATCAGCATCCAGGGTTTTGGTTGGTGGTATCTCTTCAACATCCAGGGTTTTTGGTTGGTGGTATCTCATCATCAACATCATCAACACATCTCCTAATGAAACCTGTGACTAATGATTTACAGTACCAGTCAATAGTTTAGACACAACTACTTATTCCAGGGATGTTCTTTATTTTCACTGTTTTCTACATTGTAGAATAATAGTGAAGACATCACAACTGTGAAATAGCATATATGGAATCATGTAGTAACCAGAAAAGTGTTTAAACAAATCAAAATATATGATATGTTTGAGATTCTTCAAACTAGCCACCGTTTTGCACACTCTCGGCATTCTCTCAACCAGCTTCACCTGGAATGCTTTTCCAACAGTCTTGAAAGAGTTCCCACATATGCGGTGCACTTTTTGGCTTCTTTTCATTCACTCTGCGGTCCAACTCATCCCAAACCATCTCAATTGGTTTGAGGTCAGGAGGTCTTCGATCGAGACCTGCTCCCTGTCTGTTTCATTACAGTGTGTTTCTTCGTTCGAGACCTGCTCCCTGTCTGTTTCATTACAGTGTGTTTCTTCGTTCGAGACCTGCCTGTTTCATTACAGTGTGTTTCTTCGTTCGAGACCTGCTCCCTGCATGTTTCATTACAGTGTGTTTCTTCGTTCGAGACCTGCCTATTTCATTACAGTGTGTTTCTTCGTTCGAGACCTGCTCCCTGCATGTTTCATTACAGTGTGTTTCTTCGTTCGAGAGCTGCTCCGTGCCTGTTTCATGACAGTGTGTTTCTTCGTTCGAGACCTGCTCCCTGTCTGTTTCATTACAGTGTGTTTCTTCGTTCGAGACCTGCCTGTTTCATTACAGTGTGTTTCTTCGTTCGAGAGCTGCTCCGTGCCTGTTTCATGACAGTGTGTTTCTTCGTTTGAGACCTGCTCCCTGTCTGTTTCATTACAGTGTGTTTCTTCGTTTGAGACCTGCTCCCTGTCTGTTTCATTACAGTGTGTTTCTTCTTTCGAGACCTGCTCCCTGCCTGTTTCATTACAGTGTGTTTCTTCGATCGAGACCTGCTCCGTGCCTGTTTCATTACAGTGTGTTTCTTCGTTCGAGACCTGCTCCCTGTCTGTTTCATTACAGTGTGTTTCTTCGATCGAGACCTGCTCCCTGTCTGTTTCATTGCAGTGTGTTTCTTCGTTCGAGACCTGCTCCCTGTCTGTTTCATTACAGTGTGTTTCTTCGTTAAGACCTGCCTGTTTCATTACAGTGTGTTTCTTCGTTCGAGACCTGCTCCCTGCCTGTTTCATTACAGTGTGTTTCTTCGTTCGAGACCTGCTCCCTGTCTGTTTCATTACAGTGTGTTTCTTCGTTAAGACCTGCCTATTTCATTACAGTGTGTTTCTTCGATCGAGACCTGCTCCCTGCCTGTTTCATTACATTGTGTTTCTTCGATCGAGACCTGCTCCCTGCCTGTTTCATTACAGTGGGTTTCTTCGTTCGCACCAGTCTATATCACTCCCTCCTCCTGACTAGCTACAGCACCAGTCTATATCACTCCCTCCTCCTGACTAGCTACAGCACCAGTCTATATCACTCCCTCCTCCTGACTAGCTACAGCACCAGTCTATATCACTCCCTCCTCCTGACTAGCTACAGCACCAGTCTATATCACTCCCTCCTCCTGACTAGCTACATTAACACCAGTCTGTATCACTCCCTCCTCCTGACTAGTTACATTATCACCAGTCTGTATCACTCCCTCCTCCTGACTAGCTACAGCACCAGTCTATATCACTCCCTCCTCCTGACTAGCTACATTAAAACCAGTCTATATCACTCCCTCCTCCTGACTAGTTACATTATCACCAGTCTGTATCACTCCCTCCTCCTGACTAGCTACAGCACCAGTCTATATCACTCCCTCCTCCTGACTAGCTACATTAACACCAGTCTGTATCACTCCCTCCTCCTGACTAGCTACATTAGCACCAGTCTATATCACTCCCTCCTCCTGACTAGCTACATTAGCACCAGTCTATATCACTCCCTCCTCCTGACTAGCTACATTAACACCAGTCTATATCACTCCCTCCTCCTGACTAGCTACAGCACCAGTCTATATCACTCCCTCCTCCTGACTAGCTACATTAACACCAGTCTATATCACTCCCTACTCCTGACTAGCTACATTAGCACCAGTCTATATCACTCCCTCCTCCTGACTAGCTACATTAACACCAGTCTGTATCACTCCCTCCTCCTGACTAGCTACATTAACACCAGTCTGTATCACTCCCTCCTCCTAACTAGCTACATTAACACCAGTCTATATCACTCCCTCCTCCTGACTAGCTACATTAGCACCAGTCTATATCACTCCCTCCTCCTGACTAGCTACATTATCACCAGTCTATATCACTCCCTCCTCCTGACTAGCTACATTAACACCAGTCTATATCACTCCCTCCTCCTGACTAGCTACATTAACACCAGTCTATATCACTCCCTCCTCCTGACTAGCTACATTAGCACCAGTCTGTATCACTCCCTCCTCCTGACTAGCTACATTATCACCAGTCTGTATCACTCCCTCCTCCTGACTAGCTACATTAGCACCAGTCTGTATCACTCCCTCCTCCTGACTAGCTACATTAGCACCAGTCTATATCACTCCCTCCTCCTGACTAGCTACATTAGCACCAGTCTATATCACTCCCTCCTCCTGACTAGCTACATTAGCACCAGTCTATATCACTCCCTCCTCCTGACTAGCTACATTAGCACCAGTCTATATCACTCCCTCCTCCTGACTAGCTACATTAGCACCAGTCTGTATCACCCCTCCTCCTGAGCACCAGTCTATATCACTCCCTCCTCCTGACTAGCTACATTAGCACCAGTCTATATCACTCCCTCATCCTAACTAGCTACATTAACACCAGTCTTTATCACTCCCTCCTCCTGACTAGCTACATTAGCACCAGTCTGTATCACTCCCTCCTCCTGACTAGCTACAGCACCAGTCTATATCACTCCCTCCTCCTAACTAGCTACATTAGCACCAGTCTGTATCACTCCCTCCTCCTGACTAGCTACATTAGCACCAGTCTATATCACTCCCTCCTCCTGACTAGCTACAGCACCAGTCTATATCACTCCCTCCTCCTAACTAGCTACATTAGCACCAGTCTGTATCACTCCCTCCTCCTGACTAGCTACATTAGCACCAGTCTGTATCACTCCCTCCTCCTGACTAGCTACATTAGCACCAGTCTGTATCACTCCCTCCTCCTGACTAGCTACATTACACACCAGTCTATCATCACTCCCTCCTCCTGACTAGCTACATCCTAGCACCAGCACCAGTCTATATCACTCCCTCCTCCTGACTAGCTACATTAGCACCAGTCTATATCACTCCCTCCTCCTGACTAGCTACATTAACACCAGTCTGTATCACTCCCTCCTCCTGACTAGCTACATTAACACCAGTCTATATCACTCCCTCCTCCTGACTAGCTACATTAACACCAGTCTATATCACTCCCTCCTCCTGACTAGCTACATTATCACCAGTCTATATCACTCCCTCCTCCTGACTAGCTACATTAACACCAGTCTATATCACTCCCTCCTCCTGACTAGCTACATTAACACCAGTCTATATCACTCCCTCCTCCTGACTAGCTACATTAGCACCAGTCTATATCACTCCCTCCTCCTGACTAGCTACATTAGCACCAGTCTGTATCACTCCCTCCTCCTGACTAGCTACATTAGCACCTAGCTAGTCTGTATCACTCCCTCCTCCTGACTAGCTACATTAGCACCAGTCTATATCACTCCCTCCTCCTGACTAGCTACATTAGCACCAGTCTGTATCACTCCCTCCTCCTGACTAGCTACATTAGCACCAGTCTATCACCCCTCCTCCTGACTAGCTACATTAGCACCAGTCCCTCCTCCTCCTGACTAGCTACATTAGCACCAGTCTATATCACTCCCTCCTCCTGACTAGCTACATTAGCACCAGTCTATATCACTCCCTCCTCCTGACTAGCTACATTAGCACCAGTCTATATCACTCCCTCCTCCTGACTAGCTACATTAGTCACACTCCCTCCTCCTGTCTTAGTATCACTCCCTCCTCCTGACTAGCTACATTAGCACCAGTCTGTATCACTCCCTCCTCCTGACTAGCTACATTAGCACCAGTCTGTATCACTCCCTCCTCCTGACTAGCTACATTAGCACCAGTCTGTATCACTCCCTCCTCCTAACTAGCTACATTAGCACCAGTCTATATCACTCCCTCCTCCTGACTAGCTACATTAACACCAGTCTAGCTACATTAGCACCAGTCTGTATCACTCCCTCCTCCTGACTAGCTACATTAGCACCAGTCTGTATCACTCCCTCCTCCTGACTAGCTACATTAGCACCAGTCTATATCACTCCCTCCTCCTGACTAGCTACATTAGCACCAGTCTGTATCACTCCCTCCTCCTGACTAGCTACATTAGCACCAGTCTCCTCCTAACTATCACTCCCCCTCCTCCTGACTAGCTACATTAGCACCAGTCTGTATCACTCTCTCCTCCGAACTAGCTACATTAGCACCAGTCTATATCACTCCCTCCTCCTGACTAGCTACATTAACACCAGTCTATCACTCCCTCCTCCTGACTAGTTACATTAGCACCAGTCTATATCACTCCCTCCTCCTGACTAGCTACATTAGACCAGTCTATCACTTCCTCCTGACTAGCTACATTAGTCCAGTCTGTATCACTCCCTCCTCCTGACTAGCACCAGTACATTAGCACCAGTCTATATCACTCCCTCCTCCTGACTAGCTACATTAGCACCAGTCTGTATCACTCCCTCCTCCTGACTAGCTACATTAGCACCAGTCTATATCACTCCCTCCTCCTGACTAGCTTACATTAACACTAGTCTTAACATCTATACTCCCTCCTCCTGACTAGCTACATTAACACCAGTCTATATCACTCCCTCCTCCTGACTAGCTACATTAACACCAGTCTATATCACTCCCTCCTCCTGACTAGCTACATTAACACCAGTCTATATCACTCCCTCCTCCTAACTAGCTACATTAGCACCAGTCTGTATCACTCCCTCCTCCTGACTAGCTACATTATCACCAGTCTGTATCACTCCCTCCTCCTGACTAGCTACAGCACCAGTCTATAACACTCCCTCCTCCTGACTAGCTACATTAACACCAGTCTATATCACTCCCTCCTCCTGACTAGTTACATTAGCACCAGTCTGTATCACTCCCTCCTCCTGACTAGCTACATTAGCACCAGTCTGTATCACTCCCTCCTCCTGACTAGCTACATTAGCACCAGTCTGTATCACTCCCTCCTCCTGACTAGCTACATTAGCAGAGCAGAGCTGTGTAACGTAGAGCTGCGTAACGTGGAGCTGTGTAACCTAGAGCTGTTGAACTTAGAGCTTTGGAATGTGGAATGTAGAGCTGTGGAACGTAGAGCTTTGGAATGTGGAATGTGGAATGTAGAGCTGTGGAACTTAGAGCTGTGTAATGTGGAGCTGTGTAACCTAGAGCTGTTGAACTTAGAGCTTTGGAATGTGGAACGTAGAGCTGTGGAACGCAGAGCTGTGGAACGTAGAGCTGTGGAACGTAGAGCTGTGGAACTTAGAGCTGTGGAACTTAGAGCTGTGGAACGTAGAGCTGTGGAACGTAGAGCTGTGGAACGTAGAGCTGTGGAAACTCCCTTCCTGAAATGACGTTACACAATATGAGCGAAGGAAGGAAGGCAAATCCCTCACAGTGTCAGAATAGCACTATTGTCCAAATGTGGAACTCAACACATCCTCCTCTTGCTACACTTATCTTGTTCTGAGGCTCCAAGGCGAGGGAAATATTGCACGGCCAAAATCAACTCTGAGAGCCTTTTCATAAGGCCACTTTAAAGGCCTGCTAGAAGCAAGGAGCTGGAGAACTGAGCCTCTGTCTGTGTGGCTGGGATCTCAAAACAACATCAGTCTGTGATTGGAGAGAGAGAGAGAGAGGCAAGATGGAGGGATGGAGGGAGTGTGGGAGAGAGGGAGAGAGAGAGGGAGAGAAAGAGGGAGAGATGGAGAGAGAGGGAGAGAAAGACAGAGAGAGAGACGGATAGAGAGAGAGACACAGAGAGAGAGAGACAGAGAGAGAGACAGAGAGAGAGAGAGATGGAGAGAGAGACAGAGAGAGGGAGAGGGAGAGGGAGAGACAGAGAGAGAGGGAGAGAGAGAGAGAGAGACAGAGAGAGAGAGAGAGACAGAGAGAGAGAGACGGAGAGAGAGAGAGACACAGAGAGAGGGAGAGACAGAGAGAGAGAGACGGAGAGAGAGACGGAGAGAGAGAGAGACAGAGAGAGAGACAGAGAGAGAGAGAGAGACAGAGAGTTAGGCAGAGAAGAGAGATGTTTGAAGAAGATTTCTAGATTTTTCCCCGGGTCTCACAAAACAACACTTCTTGTCAAATGCCACATTCTGTAAGACGGTTGTTCCACCTATTTAGTGAAGTGTAACTTGAAAGAGGATAAATATACAGGTATACAGTGGGGCAAAAAAGTATTTAGTCAGCCACCAATTGCCACCAAAGTTCTCCCACTTAAAAAGATGAGAGAGGCCTGTAATTTTCATCATCGGTACACTTCAACTATG
>NC_088221.1:50929479-50979479 GCF_036934945.1 Oncorhynchus masou masou | reverse complement strand
AGAGAGAGATAGAGAGAGAGAGAGGCCGGGAGAGAGAGAGGGAGGGAGAGAGAGGGGCATGGAGAGAAACAGGAAGAGAGAGAAAAAGACAGAGAGAGAGAGATAGAGAGAGGGAGAGGCAGGGAGAGGGAGAGAGAGGGAGAGGAAGGAAGAGAGACAGGAAGAGAGAGAAAAAGACAGAGAGAGAGAGGGGCAGGGAGAGAGAGAGAGGCCTGGGAGAGAGAGAGGAAGGGAGAGAGAGAGGCATGGAGAGAAACAGGAAGAGAGAGAAAAAGACAGAGAGAGAGAGATAGAGAGAGAGAGAGAGAGAGGCCGGGAGAGAGAGAGGAAGGGAGAGAGAGAGGCATGGAGAGAAACAGGAAGAGAGAGAAAAAGACAGAGAGAGAGAGATAGAGAGAGAGAGAGAGAGAGGCCGGGAGAGAGAGAGAGGGAGGGAGAGAGAGGCATGGAGAGAAACAGGAAGAGAGAGAAAAAGACAGAGAGAGAGAGAGAGAGAGGCCGGGAGAGAGAGAGGGAGGGAGAGAGAGAGGCATGGAGAGAAACAGGAAGAGAGAGAAAAAGACAGAGAGAGAGAGAGAGAGAGAGAGGCCAGGAGAGAGAGGGGCAGGCAGAGAGAGAGGCAGGGAGAGGGAGAGAGGCAGGGAGAGAGAAAGGAAGAGGCTGGGTGGGAGAGAGAGAGGCAGGGAGAGAGAGAGGCAGGGAGAGAGAGAGGCAGGGAGAGGGAGAGAGAGGGAGAGGCAGGAAGAGAGACAGGAAGAGAGAGAAAAAGACAGAGAGAGAGAGGGGCAGGGAGAGAGAGAGAGGCCTGGGAGAGAGAGAGGAAGGGAGAGAGAGAGGCATGGAGAGAAACAGGAAGAGAGAGAAAAAGACAGAGAGAGAGAGATAGAGAGAGAGAGAGGCCGGGAGAGAGAGAGGGAGGGAGAGAGAGAGGCATGGAGAGAAACAGGAAGAGAGAGAAAAAGACAGAGAGAGAGAGATAGAGAGAGAGAGAGGCCGGGAGAGAGAGAGGGAGGGAGAGAGAGGGGCATGGAGAGAAACAGGAAGAGAGAGAAAAAGACAGAGAGAGAGAGATAGAGAGAGGGAGAGGCAGGGAGAGGGAGAGAGAGGGAGAGGAAGGAAGAGAGACAAGAAGAGAGAGAAAAAGACAGAGAGAGAGAGGGGCAGGGAGAGAGAGAGAGAGGCCTGGGAGAGAGAGAGGAAGGGAGAGAGAGAGGCATGGAGAGAAACAGGAAGAGAGAGAAAAAGACAGAGAGAGAGAGATAGAGAGAGAGAGAGAGAGAGGCCGGGAGAGAGAGAGGAAGGGAGAGAGAGAGGCATGGAGAGAAACAGGAAGAGAGAGAAAAAGACAGAGAGAGAGAGATAGAGAGAGAGAGAGAGAGAGAGAGGCCGGGAGAGAGAGAGGGAGGGAGAGAGAGAGGCATGGAGAGAAACAGGAAGGGAGAGAAAAAGACAGAGAGAGAGAGAGAGAGAGGCCGGGAGAGAGAGAGGGAGGGAGAGAGAGGCATGGAGAGAAACAGGAAGAGAGAGAAAAAGACAGAGAGAGAGAGAGAGAGAGAGAGAGGCCAGGAGAGAGAGGGGCAGGCAGAGAGAGAGGCAGGGAGAGGGAGAGAGGCAGGGAGAGAGAAAGGAAGAGGCTGGGTGGGAGAGAGAGAGAGAGAGAGAGAGAGAGAGAGAGAGAGAGAGAGAGGCAACAACAAATTCAATCCCTTTTAGACAATTTCCTGGGTTCCACTGTAATAGTGAAGCTGTAAACTTGGCAGTAGAAAATCTTAACAGTATATTTGACCTCTCAGCTTCCCTATCAAACCTAAAAATCTCAAATAGAAAACCGAAGAACATTAACAACAATCACAAATGGTTTGATGAAGAATGCAAAAATCTAAGAAAGAAATTGAGAAACCTGTCCAACCAAAAACATAGAGACCCGGAAAACCTGAGTCTACGCCTTTACTATGGTGAATCACTAAAACAATACAGAAATACACTACGGAAAAAGAAGGAACAGCATGTCAGAAATCAGCTCCATGTAATTGAAGAATCCATAGACTCTAACCATTTCTGGGAAAATTGAAAACACTAAACAAACAACAACACAAAGAATTAAGAGCAAAAACATATACATGATCAAATACAGATCTTAGAATCAACTATTAAAGACTACCAGAACCCACTGGATTCTCCAATTACATTGAATGAGTTACAGGACAAAATAAAAACCCTCCAACCCAAAAAGGCCTGTGGTGTTGATGGTATCCTCAATGAAATGATCAAATATACAGACAACAAATTCCAATTGGCTAAACTAAAACTCTTTAACATCATCCTTAGCTCTGGCATCTTCCCCAATATTTGGAACCAAGGACTGATCACCCCAATCCACAAAAGTGGAGACAAATTTGACCCCAACAACTACCGTGGAATATGCGTCAACAGTAACCTTGGGAAAATCCTCTGCATCATCATTAACAGCAGACTCGTACACTTCCTCAAAGAAAACAATGTACTGAGCAAATGTCAAATTGGCTTTTTACCAAATTACCATACAACAGACCATGTATTCACCCTGCACACCCTAATTGACCACCAAAGAAACCAAAACAAAAGCAAAGTCTTCTCATGCTTTGTTGATTTCAAAAAAGCCTTTGACTCAATTTGGCATGAGGGTCTGCTACACAAACTGATGGAAAGTGGTGTTGTGGGTAAAACATACGACATTATAAAATCCATGTACACAAACAATAAGTGTGCGGTTAAAATTGGCAAAAAACACACAAATTTCTTCACAAGGGGTCGTGGGGTGAGACAGGGATGCAGCTTAAGCCCCACCCTCTTCAACATAAATATATCAACAAATTGGCACGGGCACTAGAAAAGTCTGCAGCACCCGGCCTCACCCTACTAGAATCCGAAGTCAAATGTCTACAATTTGCTGATGAACTGGTACTTCTGTCACCAACCAAGGAGGGCCTACAGCAGCATCTAGATCTTCTGCACAGATTCAGTCAGACCTGGGCCCTGACAGTAAATCTCAGTAAGACCAAAATAATGGTGTTCCAAAAAACGTCCAGTCTCCAGGACCACAAATACAAATTCCATCTAGACACTGTTGCCCTAGAGCACACAAAAAACGGTACATACCTTGGCCTAAACATCAGCGCCACAAGTAACTTCCTCAAAGCTGTGAACGACCTGAGAGACAAGGCAAGAAGGGCATTATATGCCATCAAAAGGAACAAATTTCAACATACCAATTAGGATTTGGCTAAAAATACTTGAATCAGTCATAGAGCCAATTGCCCTTTACGGTTGTGAGGTCTGGGGTCCGCTCACCAACCAAGTCTTCACAAAATGGGGACAAACACCAAATTGAGACTCTGCACACATGATTCTGCACAAATATCCTCCGTGTACAACGTAGAACAACAAATAATGCATGCAGAGCAGAATTAGGCCGATACCCACTAATTATCAAAATCCAGAAAAGAGCTGTTAAATTCTATAACCACCTAAAAGGAAACGATTCCCAAACCTTCCACAACAAAGCCATCACCTACAGAGAGATGAACCTGGAGAAGAGTCCCCTAAGCAAGCTGGTCCTGGGGCTCTGTTCACAAACACACCCGACAGAGCCCCAGGACAGCAGCACAATTAGACCCAACCAAATCATGAGAAAACAAAAAGATAATTACTTGACACATTGGAAAGAATTAACAAAAAAACAGAGCAAACTAGAATGCTATTTGGCCCTACACAGAGAGTACACAGTGGCAGAATACCTGACCACTGTGACTGACCCAAAATTAAGGAAAGCTTTGACTATGTACAGACTCAGTGAGCATAGCCTTGCTATTGAGAAAGGCCGCTGTAGACAGACAGGGCTCTCAAGAGAAGACAGGCTATGTGCTCACTGCCCACAAAATGAGGTGGAAACTGAGCTGCACTTCCTAACCTCCTGCCCAATGTATGACCATATTAGAGAGACATATTTCCCTCAGATTACACAGATCCACAAAGAATTCGAAAACAAATCCAATTTTGAAAAACTCCCATATCTACTGGGTGAAATTCCACAGTGTGCCCTCACAGCAGCAAGATTTGTGACCTGTTGCCACGAGAAAAGGGCAACCAGTGAAGAACACACACCATTGTAAATACAACCCATATCTATGCTTAAGATAAAATAAATACGTCCTTTACCATTTGTACAATGTTAAAACACTGTATATATATATATATATAAGATGACATTTGTAATGTCTTTATTGTTTTGAAACTTCTGTATGTGTGATGTTTACTGTTAATTTTTATTGTTTATTTCACTTTATATATTCACTTTATATATTATATATTATCTACCTCACTTGCTTTGGCAATGTTAACACATTTCCCATGCCAATAAAGCCCTTGAATTGCATTGAATTTTGAGAGAGAGAGAGAGAGAGAGAGAGAGAGACAGAGAGAGAGAGAGAGAGAGGCAGGGAGAGAGAGAGGCAGGGAGAGAGAGAGAGGGAGAGAGAGAGAGGCAGGGAGAGAGAGGCAGGGAGAGAGAGATGCAGGGAGAGAGAGAGATAGAGGCAGGGAGAGAGAGAGAGAGAGAGAGAGAGGGGGGGAGGCAGGGAGAGAGAGAGAGAGAAAGAGAGAGAGAGAGAGAGAGAAAGAGAGAGAGAGAGAGAGAGAGAGAGAGAGAGAGAGAGAGAGAGAGAGAGAGAGAGAAAGAGAGAAAGAAAGAGGCTGGGTGGGATAGAGAGAGAGAGAGAGAGAGAGAGAGAGAGAGAGAGAGAGAGAGAGAGAGAGAGAGAGAGAGAAAGAGAGAAAGAAAGAGGCTGGGTGGGATAGAGAGAGAGAGAGAGAGAGAGAGAGAGAGAGAGTGAGAGAGAGAGAGAGAGAGAGAGAAAGGGGAAGGGAGATAAACTACTTTGACTCATCACACACCCTGCTGTTCTGTTACTGTTTAATATCTATCCTTTTGCCTAGTCACATACCCCGTGTATATAACCTAGTTATCATGACTCAGTACTGGTACCCTGTGTATATAACCTAGTTATCTTTACTGTGGATATTTATTCCTCTTTTCACTATTGCTTTTGTATTTTTCTCTACATTGTTGTGAAGAGCCCCTATGTATATAACCATTTCACTGTCAGTCTACACCTGTTGTTTACCAAGCATGTGACAATAACATGTGACTTGATTTGAGAGAGATTCTTATCCCCCCACCTCTCCTCTCTAAGACGGTGACAGATGTGGGTCATTACCAGCCCAGTGACCCCTTACCTCTACCATTGCCTGGCGCGGAGGACGAGGAAGGGGAGACAGGAAAAACGGGTTGAAGCTGGGGTGGGAGTGGTATTCCTGGCTGCCCAGTGGAGCGTCTCGGACACAGTGATAATGGGTCCTGGTGGACCAGCTCTGAAGAGCGCAGGGGGCCGTGGGTTGAGAGCTCACAGTGGAACCAGCTTGTCCAGACAGGTCATGGGCCGCTACACTTTACAGCCCTGTCCTATCATCACCTGTGGAGGGGCCGTGTGTAAGCAGAGCCCAGGACTGAGGACTGCGGGTGGGCAAGCAGGCTGTAAACCAGCGCAACGTTTCATTTTCCCACCAAGGCTGGAAGCCGGAACCTCTCCAACAAAGCAAACAGTCTTGGCTGGCTGGCTGGCTGGCTGGCTGGCTGGCAGGCAGACAGGTGAGGCGAGGTGAGGTGAGAGAGAAAGAGAGGAAGAAAGGAAGAAAGGAGATAGGAGAGGAGAGAGGAGGAGGAGAGGAGAGAGGAGGAGAGGAGAGAGGAGGAGAGGAGAGAGAAGGAGAGGAGAGAGGAGGAGAGGAGAGAGGAGGAGAGGAGAGAAGGAGAGAAGACAGAGAAAGAGAGGAGAGAAAAGGGAAAACAGTTGGTGGGGACGGAAAGGGAGAGGTGGGGAGGGAAAGGGAGAGGTGGGGGTTGAAGGAGGGAGGCTGTTACAACTACAGTGCGTACTACATTTCCTAGTGGTTCATTGAAGAGAGGGTGACACTGTATGACCAGAGTTATTACACAGACAGGAAAACTGTAAGGGAAAACAAAAAGAAAAATTATACAAAAAGAAGCACAAATGTTTATTGTTGTTTTGTATATTTTTCAGTATAGCATATTGCATTAAAAATCTCTCCAAAACTCCTGCAGCCTTTCTTCAATTCACAGCAGCAGTGGCCATAAAGACACAGGTTGGTAGCTCAGACCTAGAGGGGAAGTTGAGCAAATTGGTGAAGACTAAAAACCATCTGACAACCATCTGACAACCATCCGACAACCATCCGACAACCATCCGACAACCATCCGACAACCATCCGACAACCATCCGACAACCATCCGACAACCATCTGACAACCATCTGGGTGAAGTTATGATAATAAACATGAACTCAGAGATTAATTTCACTTTGGCAGATCAGTTAAGTCGAATTGTTTTTTTTTTATGAGGCTGATAATTCTCAGGCTAATTGAGGGTTCTGAAAGGTGAGGCTGTTCCAACAGGAAGTTAGAGAGGGTTCTGAAAGGTGAGGCTGTTCCAACAGGAAGCTAGAGAGGGTTCTGAAAGGTGAGGCTGTTCCAACAGGAAGCTAGAGAGGGTTCTGAAAGGTGAGGCTGTTCCAACAGGAAGTTAGAGAGGGTTCTGAAAGGTGAGGCTGTTCCAACAGGAAGCTAGAGAGGGTTCTGAAAGGTGAGGCTGTTCCAACAGGAAGTTAGAGAGGGTTCTGAAAGGTGAGGCTGTTCCAACAGGAAGCTAGAGAGGGTTCTGAAAGGTGAGGCTGTTCCAACAGGAAGCTAGAGAGGGTTCTGAAAGGTGAGGCTGTTCCAACAGGAAGTTAGAGAGGGTTCTGAAAGGTGAGGCTGTTCCAACAGGAAGCTAGAGAGGGTTCTGAAAGGTGAGGCTGCTCCAACAGGAAGCTAGAGAGGGTTCTGAAAGGTGAGGCTGCTCCAACAGGAAGTTAGAGAGGGTTCTGAAAGGTGAGGCTGGTCCAACAGGAAGCTAGAGAGCTTTTTCACCGAGTGGACTCCATCCATCTTCACTGAGCTGTATGGCACACACACGCACACACACACTCTCTCTCTTCCCCCTGAGAGTTTGGTTTGTTTAAAATTCTCAATCTGGAGTGTTTCACGGGTTCAGAGTAATGGAGCTGTATGTAATGTTAAACCCAGCACCAGCGATGTGAGGAATGTGAAAACATCTAGCTTAACAGGGAAACCTCACAACACGCACGGCCACCAGCTGGCACACACACACACACACACACACACACACACACACACACACACACACACACACACACACACACACACACACACACACACACACACACACACAGAGAGAAAGACACACACACAGGCAGGCACACACACACACACACACACACACACACACACACACACACACACACACACACACACACACACACACACACACACACACACACACACACACACACACACACACACACACACAGAGAAAGACACACTCCCGCTCTCTCTCTTCCACCTCTCTATCATAATGTTTTCACCTACTAATAAACGGTTCTGTCTGGAATGATGAAACTCGATCACAGTCCAGGTGAAAACCGTTTGTCACGACTTCACTCCCAAATTCTATCCTGTTCCCTTTAACTCTACCCATAGGGCTCTGGTCTAAAGTAGGGCACTATATAGGGAATAGGGTGCCATAGGGCTCTGGTCTAAAGTAGTGCACTATATAGGGAATAGGGTGCCATAGGGCTCTGGTCTAAAGTAGTGCACTATATAGGGAATAGGGTGCCATAGGGCTCTGGTCTAAATTAGTGCACTATATAGGGACTAGGGTGCCATAGGGCTCTGGTCAAAAGCAGTGCACTATAAAGGGTGCCATTTAGGATACATCCTAATCCTCATGGGGCGTATGACCATGTACATTGTTGAGTCTAACAGCGTGCAGTCCTCATGTTGAAACAGTAGTAAAACACAAGAGAACAGTACTACTTAACCTTAACCTGAACACTACTACATAACCTGATTAACCTGAACACTACTACGTAACCTGATTAACCTGAACACTACTACATAACCTGAACACTACTACGTAACCTGATTAACCTGAACACTACTACGTAACCTGATTAACCTGAACACTACTACATAACCTGAACACTACTACGTAACCTGATTAACCTGAACACTACTACATAACCTGAACACTACTACGTAACCTGATTAACCTGAACACTACTACGCAACCTTGACCTGATTAACCTGAACACTACTACGTAACCTTAACCATAACCTGGTTAACCTGAACACTACTACTTAACCTTTACCATAACCTGGTTAACCTGAACACTACTACGTAACCTTAACCATAACCTGATTAACCTGAACACTACTACGTAACCTTAACCATAACCTGGTTAACCTGAACACTACTACTTAACCTTTACCATAACCTGGTTAACCTGAACACTACTACTTAACCTTAACCATAACCTGGTTAACCTGAACACTACTACTTAACCAAGTATAGAGGGTCTTACTCCCATAACCTGATTAACTTTATTAACCCGATGGAATGTTACATTTCTCCCATAACTTTATTAACCCGATGGAATGTAACATTTCTCCCATAACTTTATTAACCCGATGGAATGTTACATTTCTCCACATAACTTTATTAACCCGATGGAATGTTACATTTCTCCACATAACTTTATTAACCCGATGGAATGTTACATTTCTCCACATAACTTTTAACCCGATGGAATGTTACATTTCTCCACATAACTTTATTAACCCGATGGAATGTTACATTTCTCCACATAACTTTATTAACCCGATGGAATGTTACATTTCTCCACATAACTTTATTAACCCGATGGAATGTTACATTTCTCCACATAACTTTATTAACCCGATGGAATGTTACATTTCTCCACATAACTTTATTAATGTGATGGAATGTGTTGGTCTGTATTGACCTGTTCATCAGTAAGCTGTGATTCCTCTCTGAAACTCCCCCGCTATGAAATTCCTCTATATCCCCAGTTACCGTATTTCACAGGAGAAACGCCTCTACATCCCCAGTTACCGTTTTTCACGGGAGAAACTCTTCTATGGTACTCAGGGCTAGCCACACATGCTGTGGAGCAGGAGAGATGGTACTCAGGGCTAGCCACACATGCTGTGGAGCAGGAGAGATGGTACTCAGGGCTAGCCACACATGCTGTAGAGCAGGAGAGATGGTGCTCAGGGCTAGCCAGACATGCTGTAGAGCAGGAGAGATGGTGCTCAGGGCTAGCCACACATGCTGTAGAGCAGGAGAGATGGTACTCAGGGCTAGCCAGACATGCTGTAGAGCAGGAGAGATGGTACTCAGGGCTAGCCAGACATGCTGTAGAGCAGGAGAGATGGTACTCAGGGCTAGCCAGACATGCTGTAGAGCAGGAGAGATGGTACTCAGGGCTAGCCAGACATGCTGTGGAGCAGGAGAGATGGTACTCAGGGCTAGCCAGACATGCTGTGGAGCAGGAGAGATGGTACTCAGGGCTAGCCAGACATGCTGTAGAGCAGGAGAGATGGTACTCAGGGCTAGCCAGACATGCTGTGGAGCAGGAGAGATGGTACTCAGGGCTAGCCACACATGCTGTGGAGCAGGAGAGATGGTACTCAGGGCTAGCCACACATGCTGTGGAGCAGGAGAGATGGTACTCAGGGCTAGCCACACATGCTGTGGAGCAGGAGAGATGGTACTCAGGGCTAGCCACACATGCTGTAGAGCAGGAGAGATGGTACTCAGGGCTAGCCAGACATGCTGTAGAGCAGGAGAGATGGTGCTCAGGGCTAGCCAGACATGCTGTAGGGCAGGAGAGATGGTGCTCAGGGCTAGCCACACATGCTGTAGAGCAGGAGAGATGGTACTCAGGGCTAGCCAGACAGGCTGTAGAGCAGGAGAGATGGTACTCAGGGCTAGCCAGACATGCTGTGGAGCAGGAGAGATGGTACTCAGGGCTAGCCAGACATGCTGTAGAGCAGGAGAGATGGTGCTCAGGGCTAGCCAGACATGCTGTAGAGCAGGAGAGATGGTACTCAGGGCTAGCCAGACAGGCTGTAGAGCAGGAGAGATGGTGCTCAGGGCTAGCCAGACAGGCTGTAGAGCAGAGGCAGTGTGAGCAGGACATTGTTAGTTCTAAACGTCAAGTTTATCTACCTTCTCCTAAACACAGACACAGTGTTTTCTCACTGCCACTTCGTCCCATCCCTGCTCTGTCTCTGTTTCTGTATGCCTCCCAAAAGGCACCCTATTCCCTATATAGTGCACTACTTTTAATCAGAGCCCTATGGCTCCTAGTCAAAAGTAGCGCACTATATAGGGAATAGGGTGCAATTTGGGAGTGAGTCTCTGTGCTGAGCAGACAGGTAAGATGGATGACAAGGTTCCATACAAATGGAGCTCCGAGTGGAACTCTCTGAAGTGTTTGACATTCCTGTCCGTTTGTTGAAAATTCCATCAAATTTTTTTTTTGTGACGTTTGTTGGGACTTTAACCATGGTTAGCCGGAGAACCAGGCAAGGTCACAGTAATGTACTGTTCATCCCAAATGCACATGCTATTCCCTATTTAGTGCACTACTTTAGACCAGAGCCCTATGGAACCCTATTCCCTATATAGTGCACTACTTTATACCAGAGCCCTATGGAACCCTATTCCCTATATAGTGCACTACTTTAGACCAGAGCCTTATGGAACCATATTCTCTACATAGTGCACTACTTTAGACCAGAGCCCTATAGAACTATATTCCCTATATAGTGCACTACTTTAGACCAGGGCTGGCACCCTATTCCCTATATAGTGCACTACTTCAGACCAGAACCCCATGGAACCCTATTCCCTATATAGTGCACTACTTTAGACCAGAACCCTATGGAACCCTATTCCCTATTTAGTGCACTACTTTAGACCAGAACCCTATGGAACCCTATTCCCTATATAGTGCACTACTTTAGACCAGAGCCCTATGGAACCCTATTCCCTATTTAGTGCACTACTTTAGACCAGAGCCCTATGGAACCCTATTCCCTTTTTAGTGCACTACTTTAGACCAGAACCCTATGGAACCCTATTCCCTATATAGTGCACTACTTTAGACCAGAGCCCTATGGAACCCTATTCCCTATTTAGTGCACTACTTTAGACCAGAGCCCTATGGAACCTTATAGTCAAAGGTATAAAAGAAATAGAGTGTTTTTTGGGGGGGACAAACCATTGGCTACAAGAGGACCATTGAAATAGTGTGGATAGCTTTTAGGGGTCTACGCACTCTTAAATATGTTTACTCTACTTCTAAAATGGTTTGGGAATAAAAGTCCTACTTTGTTATACATGGCCATATTCCATTTGATGTGTAAATTCCTCAAGAGATCGAGTGTCCTGGAGCCTGTCGACGGGGCCCAAGAGATGAATGGCTGATACACATTTCTCAAAAGGCCAGCCTGCCACTCACACGGAACAAAACAAAATATGAATTCAGAAATTAAATCGTGATTCTTTTACTAGTTCCAGAGACAACTCGTCATCTTCTGTTCAGGATGAGACTGAATGACAGGGTGCTTAGGGGTCTCTCTCTTAGGGGTCCTGTGTGGCTCAGTCGGTGGCTCAGTCGGTAGAGCATGGCGCTTGCAACGCCAAGCGTCGTGGGTTCGATTCCCGCTGGGGCCACCCATATGTAAAAAAAAAAAAAAGTAGTGGCCCCAGCCGACTTGTAAGTCGCTTTGGACAAAAGCGTCTGCTAAATGGGATATATATCTCTCCCGCTCTCTCCATTTCAAAGGGCTTTATTGGCATGGGAAACATATGTTTACATTGTCATAGCAAGTGAAATAGATAATAAACAAAAGTTAAATAAACAATAAATATGTACAGTAAACATATGTAACCCATACAGTAAACATTACACAAATGCAACCAGTAGTAATGGTGGTAGTAGAGATATTAGAGGTAGTAATACTACTAGTGGTAATGGTAGTAGAGATATTAGAGGTATAAATACTACTACTGGTAATGGTGGTAGAGATATTAGAGGTATAAATGATACTAGTGGTGATGGTGGTAGAGATATTAGAGGTATACATAATACTAGTGGTAATGGTGGTAGAGATATTAGAGGTATAAATGATACTAGTGGTAATGGTAGTTGAGGTATTAGAGGTATAAATACTACTATTGGTAATGATGGTAGAGATATTAGAGGTATAAATGATACTAGTGGTAATGGTGGTAGAGATATTAGAGGTATAAATACTACTAGTGGTAATGGTAGAGATATTAGAGGTATAAATACTACTAGTGGTAATGGTAGAGCTATTAGAGGTATAAATGATACTAGTGGTAATGGTAGAGATATTAGAGGTATAAATGATACTAGTGGTAATGGTCGTTGTAGAGATATTAGAGGTATAAATACTACTAGTGGTAATGGTAGAGATAAATGAATACTAGTGGTAATGGTATAAATACTACTACTGGTAATGGTAGAGATATTAGAGGTATAAATACTACTACTGGTAATGGTGGTAGAGATATTAGAGGTATAAATACTACTAGTGGTGATGGTAGTATAGATATTAGAGGTATAAATACTACTAGTGGTGATGGTAGAGATATTAGAGGTATAAATGATACTAGTGGTAATGGTAGAGATATTAGAGGTATAAATACTACTACTGGTAATGGTGGTAGAGATATTAGAGGTAAAAATACTACTAGTGGTAATGGTGGTAGAGATAGAGGTATAAATGATACTAGTGGTAATGGTGGTAGAGATATTAGAGGTATAAATACTACTAGTGGTGATGGTAGTATAGATATTAGAGGTATAAATACTACTAGTGGTTATGGTAGTAGAGATATTAGAGGTATAAATACTACTAGTGGTGATGGTAGTATAGATATTAGATATAAATACTACTAGGTAGTAGAGATATTAGAGGTATAAATACTACTAGTGGTATGGTAGTATAGATATTAGAGGTATAAATACTACTACTGGTAATGGTGGTAGAGATATTAGAGGTATAAATGATACTAGTGGTGATGGTGGTAGAGATATTAGAGGTATACTAATACTAGTGGTAATGGTGGTAGAGATATTAGAGGTATAAATGATACTAGTGGTAATGGTAGTTGAGGTATTAGAGGTATAAATACTACTATTGGTAATGATGGTAGAGATATTAGAGGTATAAATGATACTAGTGGTAATGGTGGTAGAGATATTAGAGGTATAAATACTACTAGTGGTAATGGTAGAGATATTAGAGGTATAAATACTACTAGTGGTAATGGTAGAGCTATTAGAGGTATAAATGATACTAGTGGTAATGGTAGAGATATTAGAGGTATAAATGATACTAGTGGTAATGGTCGTTGTAGAGATATTAGAGGTATAAATACTACTAGTGGTAATGGTGGTAGAGATATTAGAGGTAGTAATGATACTAGTGGGAATGGTCGTAGTAGAGATAGAGGTATAAATACTACTACTGGTAATGGTGGTAGAGATATTAGAGGTATAAATACTACTAGTGGTAATGGTGGTAGAGATATTAGAGGTATAAATACTACTAGTGTTGATGGTAGTATAGATATTAGAGGTATAAATACTACTAGTGGTGATGGTAGAGATATTAGAGGTATAAATGATACTAGTGGTAATGGTAGAGATATTAGAGGTATAAATACTACTACTGGTAATGGTGGTAGAGATTTTAGAGGTATAAATACTACTAGTTGTAATGGTGGTAGAGATAGAGGTATAAATGATACTAGTGGTAATGGTGGTAGAGATATTAGAGGTATAAATACTACTAGTGGTGATGGTAGTATAGATATTAGAGGTATAAATACTACTAGTGGTTATGGTAGTAGAGATATTAGAGGTATAAATACTACTAGTGGTGATGGTAGTATAGATATTAGAGGTATAAATACTACTAGTGTTAATGGTAGTAGAGATATTAGAGGTATAAATACTACTAGTGGTGATGGTAGTATAGATGGAGGTATAAATACTACTAGTGGTAATGATAGTAGAGATATTAGAGGTATAAATACTACTAGTGTTAATGGTAGTAGAGATATTATAGGTATAAATACTACTAGTGGTAATGGTAGAGATATTGGAGGTATAAATTCTACGAGTGGTAATTTTGGTAGAGATATTAGAGGTATTAATACTACTAGTGGTAATGGTAGAGATATTAGAGGTATAAATACTACTACTGGTAATGGTGGTAGAGATATTAGAGGTATAAATACTACTAGTGGTAATGGTGGTAGAGATAGAGGTATAAATGATACTAGTGGTAATGGTGGTAGAGATATTAGAGGTATAAATACTACTAGTGGTGATGGTAGTATTAGAGATAAATACTACTAGTGGTGATGGTAGTAAAGGTATAAATACTACTAGTGGTGATGGTACTAAATACTACTAGTGGTAATGGTAGTGGTAGTATTATATAAATACTACTAGGTATGGTAGTAGATATTATAGGTATAAATACTACTAGTGGTAATGGTAGAGTATTGGAGATAAATACTATGATATTAATGAGGATATAAATACTACTAGTGGTAATGGTAGAGATATTAGAGGTATAAATGATACTAGTGGTATATATTAGAGGTATAAATACTACTAGTGGTAATGGTAGTAGAGATATTAGAGGTATAAATACTACTAGTGGTAATGGTATAAATACTACTACTGGTAATGGAGATATTAGAGGTATAAATACTACTAGTGGTAATGGTAGTATAGATATTAGAGGTATAAATACTACTAGTGGTGATGGTAAGATATTAGAGGTATAAATGATACTAGTGGTAATGGTAGAGATATTAGAGGTATAAATACTACTACTGGTAATGGTGGTAGAGATAAATAAAAATACTACTAGTGGTAATGGTGGTAGAGATAGAGGTATAAATGATACTAGTGGTAATGGTGGTAGAGATATTAGAGGTATAAATACTACTAGTGGTGATGGTAGTATAGATATTAGAGGTATAAATACTACTAGTGGTAATGGTAGTAGAGATATTAGAGGTATAAATACTACTAGTGGTGATGGTAGTATAGATATTAGAGGTATAAATACTACTAGTGGTAATGGTAGTAGAGATATTAGAGGTATAAATACTACTAGTGTTAATGGTAGTAGAGATATTATAGGTATAAATACTACTAGTGGTAATGGTAGAGATATTGGAGGTATAAATACTACGAGTGGTAATGGTGGTAGAGATATTAGAGGTATAAATACTACTAGTGGTAATGGTAGAGATATTAGAGGTATAAATACTACTACTGGTAATGGTGGTAGAGATATTAGAGGTATAAATACTACTAGTGGTAATGGTGGTAGAGATAGAGGTATAAATGATACTAGTGGTAATGGTGGTAGAGATATTAGAAGTATAAATACTACTAGTGGTGATGGTAGTATAGATATTAGAGGTATAAATAATGGTAGTAGAGATATTAGAGGTATAAATACTACTAGTGGTGATGGTAGTATAGATATTAGAGGTATAAATACTACTAGTGGTAATGGTAGTATAGATATTAGAGGTATAAATACTACTAGTGGTGATGGTAGTAGAGATATTAGAATGGTATAAATACTACTAGTGGTGATGGTAATATATAGAGGTATAAATACCAGAGGCATAAATACTACTAGTGGTAATGGTAGTAGAATATCCTAGGTATTCCTTGAAGAGGTGGGGTTAAGGTGGTATAAATACCATTGGGGGGCCACTAGTGTTAATGGTAGTAGAGATATTAGATGTATAAATACTACTAGTGGTAATGGTAAAGATATTGGAGGTATAAATATCTGCTAAATGACTTAAATGTAAATGTAAATACTACGAGTGGTAATGGTGGTAGAGATAATAGAGGTATAAATACTACTAGTGGTAATGGTAGAGATATTAGATGTATAAATACTACTAGTGGTAATGGTGGTAGAGATATTAGATGTATAAATACTACTACTGGTAATGGTGGTAGAGATATTAGAGGTATAAATACTACTACTGGTAATGGTGGTAGAGATATTAGAGGTATAAATACTACTAGTGGTAATGGTAGTAGAGATATTAGAGGTATAAATACTACTACTGGTAATGGTGGTTGTAGAGTGGTAATGGTGGCTGTAGAGATATTAGAGGTATAAATACTACTACTGGTATCAATGTTTTGATTTATTATAGAAGGCGGAAACGGCAGTAGGCGCTGTTGCTCCTGCTTCCCCACACTGTCAGTGATGTGTACGCCAAGGAACTTTTTTCCTGGCACCACCAAAGCCCTCACCTCCTCCCTGCAGGCTGTCTCGTCATTGTTGGCAGTCAGGCCCACTACTGTTGTGTCTTCTGCAAACTTGATGATTGAGTTGGAGGAGGCTGAGCACGCACCCTTGTGGAGCCCCTGTCTTGAGGATCAGAGAAGTTGAGGTGTTGTTTCCTACCTTCGCCACCTGGGGTCGGGCCCTCAGGAAGTCCGGGCCCCAGTTGCGCAAGGCGGGGTTGAGACCCACGGCGTAATGATGAGCTTGGAGGGTACTATGGTGTTGAATGCTGAGCTGAGGTGAATGAACAGCATTCTTACATAGGTATTCCTCTTGTCCAGATGGGATAGGGCAGTGTGCAGTGTGATGGCGATTGCATCGTCTGTGGATCTATTGGGGCGGTAAGAAAATTGAAGTGGGTCTAGGGTGTCAGGTAAGGTAGAGGTGATATGGTCCTTAACTAGCCTCTCAAAGCACTTCATGATGACAGAAGTGAGGGCTACGGTGAGATAGTCATTTAGTTAAGTGTCTTGGGTACAGAAAAAATGGTGGGCATCTTGAAGCAAGTGGGGACAGCAGACTGGGATCGGGAGAGATTGAATATGTCAGTAAACAATCCAGCCAGTTGGTCTGCAAATGCTTTCAGTATGCTGCTCGGGACGCTGTCTGGGCCGGGAAGCCTTGCGGGGGTTAAAAAGTTTAAATGTCTTACTCATTTCGGCCATGGAGAAGGAGAGCCAATAGTCCTTGGTAGCGGGCAGCGTCGCTGACACTATTTTATATACAGTTGAAGTCGGGAGTTTACATATTAAAACTAGTTTTTCAACCACTCCACAAATGTCTTGTTAATTAACAAACTATAGTCTTGACAAGTCGGTTCGGACCATCTACTTTGTGTTTTACACAAGTAATTTTCCAACAATTGTTTACAGACAGATTATTTCACTTATAATTCACTGTATCACAATTCCAGTGGGTCAGAAAAGTGTTGATCCTAACTGACCTAAAACAGGGAATTTTTACTAGGATTAAATGTCAGGAATTGTGAAAACTGAGTTTATATGTATTTAGCTAAGGTGTATGTAAACTTCCGACTTCAACTGTACACCTTAGCCAAATACATTTAAACTCAGTCTTCCTCAGTTCTCCCCCCCCCCCCTCTGTCTCTGTCTCTGTCTCTGTCTCTGTCTCTGTCCTAACATGAGCCATGAGGTTTCTATGACAACCACTGGGTTGCGAAAAGGGATGATTGTAGGCTCATACAGCAGCTGGCTTTCCTCTCTGGTATCCATCCCACCCCTCAGTCTCATCCTGCTTTCCCTTTAGCTAGCTGCCTCTGAAAAGAGAGGGAAGAGAGGGAAGCAGGGGAAGCAGAGAATGAAGAGAGAGAGGATTTGAATTGATACTCTGTAAACAACGGGGATAAGTCTCTACAACAGAGGGGATTAAAGGAATAGTGGAGTTAGAGCGTGATGAGTGGAAGAGAGGAGAGTCACAGCTGTCTCTATCTGTTTCTCTCTCTCTCTTTCTCCCTCTCTCTCTCTCTCTCTCTCTCTCTCTCTCTCAACTCCTCCTTTCCTAGTTGTTGGAACGCTGTCTGGTGCAATCATCTCCCTGCTTTATTTATTTTCGTTATCACGTTTCACCACAAAACAACACATGGCGGTAATCTGGTTTGTAAATTATTCCCAGTGCTGGAAAATCCCTTTTCTTCCTCATATTTCCCATCCCAGTAACTATCCCAAGAACGTAACATATCTGCCAGTTCTGTAAATTGGAAGTTGCTCCAGAGGTATTCAAGCGGTTTCTATCTACATCCAGTTTCATTGCAGCACTTCTGATCAGAGTACTGAGGCCTGAGGGCGCTATGTAGGGACTAGAGTGTTATTTTGGATACAGCCTCTGTCTTTATCTGTTCACAGCAGAACGGAGAAGCTTCCCTCTCAAATCACTACAGTCGGACACTTCAGTGGTTTTGGATTCGATTTTTAGAGTTCCGGTAATACAACTCCTATTTAAACACTAAGTCATGTCTACAGACTGGAGGATATTTAAACACTAACTCATGTCTACAGACTTTTAGGATATTTAAACACTAAACACTAACTCATGTCTACAGTATTAGAATATATGTAAACACTAACTCATGTTTACAGTATTAGAATATATTTAAACACTAAACACTAACTCATGTCTACAGTATTATAATATATTTAAACACTAAACACTAACTCATGTCTACAGTATTATAATATATTTAAACACTAACTCATGTCTACAGTATTATAATATATTTAAACACTAACTCATGTCTACAGTATTAGAAAATATTGAAACACTAACTCATGTCTACAGTATTGTAATATATTTAAACACTAAACACAAACTCATGTCTACAGTATAATAATATATTTAAACACTAAACACTAACTCATGTCTACAGTATGGAGGATATTTAAACACTAAACACTAACTCATGTCTACAGTATTACAATATATTTAAACACTAACTCATGTCTACAGTATTAGAAAATATTGAAACACTAACTCATGTCTACAGTATTATAATATATTTAAACACTAAACACTAACTCATGTCTACAGTATTAGAATATATTTAAACACTAACGCCTGCCTGCCTGCCTGCCTTTCTTGTCTGTCTGTCTTTCTTGTCTGTCTTGTCTGTCTTGTCTGTCTTTCTTGTCTTTCTTGTCTGTCTTTCTTGTCTTTCTTGTCTGTCTTTCTTGTCTTTCTTGTCTGTCTGTCTGGTCTGTCTGTCACTGCGTGCCTGACGGAAACAGAAATACAGTTTGGATGGAAAATTCCTCATGACAAGCAAGGAAATCCCCTACTCTGTAAATCTATGTGTTTTTGACACAAATGGCATGATAGCCACTAACAGTCCCCAGACAGTACTAATAGACACCAGAACACTGGCAGGATCCATACATCAACTCAGATAACTTCAAATTAGAGCAAGACATCCACATGCATCGGACTCGGCTGGAGGACACAGGGAAGGACCTCTGCTGAGTTAAAGAGACAGGTCCGGTATTGCCTGATATGGATGTAGATCTGTGGAGAAGCTCTGTGTAGCGAGCAGTATAATGACCAGTTGTCCCGGTCATTTTACTGGTCACCTTTCACTCCAATAAATGCAACCCCACCAAACCTCTACATCTTCAGTGTCATTGCATCAGATAAACCTGAAGTCAACTTCATAACTCAACTAACCTGCAGAATAAGCATATCTTGTCTTCTCATTTGAAATACAAGACAGTCCTCCACAACAAGTCAACATTATTATATTTGACCAAGGTGTGGTTTTTGTACCAAAAACACTGAATTGACACTTTCTCAAATGTAAAAGTTGACTGGAGAACATAGAGTTCACTATATAATTACATTGTTGACTTTTGTATTTATTAATTAAGTATATGTATTTAGCCAAACTGTCAGGCTGGTGGGTGTAGCTTGTGATTAAAGTCAGGCGCAGGAGAGCAGAGATGAGTGAAACAACGCACTTTACTCGACAGCACTAAGTACAACAATTTACAAAGTGCAAAAATAACGGTTGCCGTAAAGCATGGGTGATAAACAGCATCCGGTACAAACCAGCCGGAACATTCCGACCTGAGCAAACATCAATCACGCACAAAGACATGGGGGAAACAGAGGGTTTAAATACATGAACATGTAATTGGGAAATGAAAACCAGGTGTGAAGAAAACAAAGACAAAACAAATGGAAAATGACAGGTGGATCAGCGATGGCTAGAAGACCGGTGACGTCGACCGGCCGAACGCTGCCCGAACAAGGAGAGGGACCGACTTCGGCAGAAGTCGTGACACAAACAATTCTACTTCCCACATCGTACCTTATTCCGCCATATAGGGGCTTTTATTTTGAAAAATTCCTTTCAAACCTCGCTTACAGGTTTTACACAAGTAAAGGAAAATACAAAGTATACTGAAATCAGGTGTGATTCCAGAGTTATCTGATACATTATGAACATCCCATCATGCTTATGGGCATGTATAAAAATTGCTATTATTGTAGCTATCATGTCTATGCCTCCTTAGGATGACAATGGGTCACCCGTGGGGCACTGAGGTGAGGCGAAAGCAGATTAAACCAGCATGAGCAGATTAAACCAGCATTGTTTTCAAAGTAGAATTTAATATGTCATTTTTTCAGCACGTCTATCTGCAGGGTCTGTCTGTCTGTCTGTCTGTCTGTCTGTCTGTCTGTCTGTCTGTCTGTCTGTCTGTCTGTCTGTCATCAATCCTGTTAAACAAATGGAACCCTGCCATCACCATGGCTACCAGGGGTAGTCAACAACAAAGCATAATGAATCCCAACCAAAAGGTACATCGGGGAGAAGGAAATTAAATCATCATTATCATATACAGTCACAAAAACTGCATGAAAAAGCCAAGCGTGCATCCAAAATGGCAGCCTAGTACCCATATAGTTCACTACTACCAGGGCCCATATGGAATACTGTGCTCTTTGGGGGACACCAAAGGGTATTTTCTGGGGGTATGGTGGCCCTCTGGGTTTTGGCCCATGGTGGTTCTGCTAGTCATCTCTTAGGGGTTAGAGTCCCTAATCCGCCTTGAAAGACTCGTGTAAATCAGATCTGGTTGAAAAGAGGACAAGGGGTCATAAAAAAATTAAATAGAAAAAAGCTACTGCTGAATCCCAGGGTTCATGTCCCCTTTCAGATCGGTTAGTCTGGCTGTAGGGAGGAGAGAACATGGTAGGAGGGTTAGTCTTGTTTTAGGGAGGAGAGAACATGGTAAGATGGTTAGTCTGGCTGTAGGGAGGAGAGAAAATGGTAGGAGGGTTAGTCTGGCTATAGGGAGGAGAGAACATGGTAGGAGAGTTAGTCTGGCTGTAGGCTGTAGGGAGAACATGGTAGGAGTCTGGCTTAGTCTGGCTGTAGGGGGTTAGTCTGAGAGAACATGGTAGGAGGGTTAGTCTGGCTGTAGGGAGGAGAGAACATGGTAGGATGGTTAGTCTGGAGGAGGGTTAGAAGAACATGGTAGGAGGGTTAGTTAGTCTGGCTGTAGGGAGGAGAGAACATGGTAGGAGGGTTAGTCTGGCTGTAGGGAGGAACATGGTAGGAGGGTTAGTCTGGCTGTAACATGGTAGGATGGTTAGTCTGGCTGTAGGGAGGAGAGAACATGGTAGGAGGGTTAGTCTGGCTGTTAGTCTGGCTGTAGGAGAGAACATGGTAGGAGGGTTAGTCTGGCTGTAGGGAGGAGAGAACATGGTAGAACATGGTAGGATGGTTAGTCTGGCTGTAGGGAGGAGAGGAAGTCTGGCATGGTAGGTGGGTTAGGGGGAGAGAACATGGTAAGACGGTTAGTCTGGCTGTAGGGAGGAGAGAACATGGTAGGAGGGTTAGTGTGGCTGTAGGGGGGATAGAACATGGTAGGAGGGTTAGTCTGGCTGTAGGGAGGAGAGAACATGGTAGGAGGGTTAGTCTGGCTGTAGGGAGGAGGAGGTAGAAGGGAGGAGAGAACATGGTAGGAGGGATAGTGTGGCTGTAGCTGTAGGGAGGGAGAGAGAGGAGGGTTAGTCTGGCTGTAGGGAGGATAGAACATGGTAGGAGGGTTAGTCTGGCTGTAGGGAGGAGAGAACATGGTAGGTGGGTTAGTCTGGCTGTAGGGGGGAGAGGACATGGTAGGAGGGTTAGTGTGGCTGTAGGGAGGAGAGAACATGGTAGAAGGGTTAGTCTGGCTGTAGGGAGGAGAGAACATGGTAACAGGATGGCTAGGAGGGTGTGGCTGTAGGGAGGAGAGAACATGGTAGGGTTAGTCTGGCTGTAGGGAGGAGAGAACATGGTAGGAGGTTAGTCTGGCTGTAGGGAGAGAGGTAGGAAGTCTGGCTGTAGGGAGGAGAGAACATGGTAAGAACGGTTAGTCTGGCTGTAGGGAGGAGAGAACATGGTAGGAGGGTTAGTGTGGCTGTAGGGAGGAGAGAACATGGTAGGAGGGTTAGTCTGGCTGTAGCATGGTAGGAGGGTTAGTCTGGCTGTAGAGAGGAGAGAACATGGTAGGAGGGTTAGTCTGGCTGTAGGGGGAGAGGACATGGTAGGAGGGTTAGTCTGGCTGTAGGGAGGAGAGAACATGGTAGGACGGTTAGTCTGGCTGTAGGGAGGAGAGAACATGGTAGGAGGGTTAGTCTGGCTGTAGGGAGGAGAGAAAATGGTAGGAGGGTTAGTCTGGCTGTAGGGAGGAGAGAACATGGTAGGAGGGTTAGTCTGGCTGTAGGGAGGAGAGAACATGGTAGGAGGGTTAGTGTGGCTGGCATGGTAGGAGGGTTAGTCTGGCTGTAGGGAGGAAGAACATGGTTAGGACGGTTAGTCTGGCTGTAGGGAGTAGAGAACATGGTAGGAGGGTTAGTGGTGGCTGTAGGGAGGAGAGAACATGGTAGGAGGGTTAGTGGTGGTAGGAGGGTGTAGGGAGGACATGGTAGGAGTTAGTGTGGCTGTGGTAGGGGGGGAGGAGAGAACATGGTAGGACGGTTAGTGGCTGTAGGAGTGGTAGGAACCAGGGGCTGCAGGAGGTTACAACCCACTGTCACAAATTATTGTGAAATAAACAAATGATTTATGTGAAATTCCTGACAGACACACCATTTTGGATACAGCGCATTTCAAATACACAAGGTACTTCAGACAAAAAGGATAGGTAGTTGGTTGGTCGGGTACGAGGGGTGGTAGGATGGGTGGTATGTTGGGTGGTAGGATGGGTAGTAGAATGGGTTGTAGTTGGTTTGTTTGGCAGGATGGGTGGTTGATGGGTGGTAGGTTGGATAGTAGGTTGGGTGGTAATTGTTTTTTGGCTGTAGTTAGGCAGGATGGTAGCATGGGTGGCAGGATGGGTGTTAGGATGGGTTGTAGTTGGTTTGTTGGGTTGGATGAGTGGTGGGATGGGTGGTAGGTTGGGTGGTAGGTTGGTTGGTCGGGTGGATTGGTGGGTAGGATGGGTGGCAGGATGGGTGGCAGGATGGGTTGTCGTTGGTTTGTTGGGTAGGTTGAGTGGTGGGATGGGTGGTAGTTGGTTGGTCGAGTCGGCTGGGTGATAGTTGGTTGGTTGGGTAGAGTGGTTGGTAGTTGGTTGGTTGGGTAGGTTTGGTGGAAGGATGGGTGGTAGGTGGTTGGTCGGGTAGGATGAGTGGTAGTTGATTTGTGGGGTAGGAGGGGTGGTAGGATGGGTGTTAGTTGGTTGGTCGGGTAGGATGGGTGGTAGTTGGTTGGTTGGGTAGAGTGAGTGGTAGTTGGTTGGTCGGGTAGCATTGGTGGAAGGATGGGTGGTAGTTGGTTGGTCGGGTAGGCTGGGTGGTAGTTGGTTGGTCAGGTAGTAGTTGGTTTGTCGGGTAGGATGGAGTGTCGTTGGATCGTCGGGTAGGTTGGTGGAAGGATGGGTGGTAGTTAGTTTGTCAGGTAGGATGGGTGGTAGTTGGTTGGTAGGGTAGGATTGGTGGTAGGATGGGTGGTAGTTGGTTGGTTGGGTAGGCTGGGTGGTAGTTGGTTGGTCAGGTAGGATGGGTGGTAGTTGGTTTGTCGGTTAGTTGTTGGTTTGTCGGGTAGGCTGGGTGGGTGGTAGTTAGTTTGTCAGGTAGGATGGGTGATAGTTGGTTGGTCGGGTAGGTTGGGTGGTAGTTGTTTGGTAGGATGGGTGGTGGTTGTTTGGTAGGATGGGTGGTGGTTGTTTGGTAGGATGGGTGGTGGTAAGGTGGGTGTCGTGTAACGCAAAGGTTTTGCAACCCAAGCTCTGCGTGTTCGAAACACATGGAAAACTTGAGCATTTTAGCTAATTAGCAACTACTTACTTCTTTGTAACTAGTTATGTAGCATGCTACCTAACCTTTACCCCCTACCCTAACCCATCCACTAGTTCCTAACATTATCCACAACAAGAAAATTATGTACCGGACCCGAATGCGTTATGAAGAAAACGGTAGACATGAAAAAGCCTATTTTGGATGCAATTTGTCTCTGTCTATTTGATGATAGTCTTTTTTTCATTATTTTTTATTTTGATTTTGAATTTGACCCCTTTTTCTCCCAAATTTCGTGGTGTCCAATTGTTGTAGTAGCTACTATCTTGTCTCATCGCTACAACTTCCGAGAGAGACGAAGGTTGAAAGTCATGCGTCCTCCGATACACAACCCAACCAAGCCACACTGCTTCTTAACACAGCGCACATCCAACCCGGAAGCCAGCCGCACCAATGTGTCGGAGGAAACACTGTGCACCTGGCAACCTTGGTTAGCGTGCACTGCGCCCGTCCCGCCACAGGAGTCGCTGGTGCGTGATGAGACAAGGACATCCCTACCGGCCAAACCCTCCCTAACCCGGACGACGCTCGGCCAAATGTGCGTCACCCCACAGACCTCCCGGTCGCGGCCGTTTACGACAGAGCGAACCCAGAGTCTCTGGTGGCACAGCTGGCACTGCAGTACAGCGCCCTTAACCAACGCGCCACCCGGGAGGCACCTATTTGATGATAATCAATGATAAATGTGTTGGCGTAGAAGACTTTGAGACAACCACCATCTTAAGACACCGTGTGAACCTGCATCATGAGCCTTCTGGCACTCAGCCTGGATAGAGGAAGTCAAGGAAACAGCAGAACCACATCTCTCCTCTCATAACAAGCCTTTACCACAGCCCCTCCACAGAGGCTGGAATGTAGGCTATCGCTGGGAGACAAAGAGTGTCCTGTGTTACTCCCTAAACACCGGGTCTTAGACTGCTGAAGGACCGGACCAGGATTCCAAAGTTGTTTCACTTCTGCTAGATTTGAGCTAAGGGTCATGAGAGGGTAAGGGTGGGTAAGTGAGAGAGAGAGAGAGAGAGAGAGAGAGAGAGAGAGAGAGAGAGAGAGAGAGAGAGAGAAGCAGAGGCAGAGAGATGCCAGAGGGTAAACAGTGGAGGCAGAGTCTCTCTCAAATCAATTCAATTCAAGGGCTTTATTGGCTTGAGAATCATGTGTTAACATTGCCAAAGCAAGTGAGGTAGATAGATATAAAGCAGAGGCAGAAAGCCATGCCAGAGGGTAAACAGTGGAGGCATTAAGTCTCTCTCAATTCAATTCAATTCAAGGGCTTTATTGGCATGGGAATCATGTGTTAACATTGCCAAAGCAAGTGAGGTCATATATAGGTAGATAATATATAAAGTGAATATATAAAGTGAAATAAACAATTCTTTCCAATGTGTCAAGTAATTATCTTTTTGTTTTCTCATGATTTGGTTGGGAGCACTCTCTCTCTCTCTCTCTGTCTCTCTCGGCTCTCTCAATCAAGGCTATGTCTCTGTACTCAAACTTTCTTAATTTTGGGTCAGTCTCTCTCTCTCTCTCTCTAGTTTGCTCTGTTTTTTTGTTAATTCTTTCCAATGTGTCAAGTAATTATCTTTTTGTTTCCTCATGATTTGGTTGGGTCTCTCTCTCTCTCTCTCTCTCTCTCTCTCTCTCTCTCTCTCTCTCTCTCTCTCTCTCTCTCTCTCTCTCTCTCTCCATCTCTCTCTCTCTCTCTCTCTCTCTCTCTCTCTCTCTCTCTCTCTCTCTCTCTCTCTCTCTCTCTCTCTCTCTCTCTCTCTCTCTCTCTCTCTCTCTCTCTCTCTCTCTCTCTCTCTCTCTCTCTCTCTCTCTCTCTCTCTCTCTCTCTCTCTCTCTCTCTCTCTCTCTCTCTCTCTCTCTCTCTCTCTCTCTCTGTCTGTCTGTCTCTCTCTCTCAGTCTGTCAGTCTGTCAGTCTGTCAGTCTGTCACTGTCTCTCTCTCTCTCTCTCGCTCTCTTTCTCTCTCTGTCTGTCTGTTTCTCTCCCCCCCCCTCTCTCTCCCTGTGTCTGACAAACATGTCAGCTAGCTGGTGAGAGCAGTAACTTCACAAGATAATGTAAAAGCATAATTACTAGGACATCCAATGCTAATTACAACTGCTTCTAATAATAACTGTCCAAATGAAAGTCTGAGAGATCAGGGTAATTACAAAGTCTGAGTAGCAAAACCACTCAGAAACCTAAACAGACAGTGAGATAAAGTCTTTTTTTATATAACTAGGCAAGTCAGTTAAACACTAACAACCTCTAACGCCATTGGCTCAAATTAACCACTAACTGATAACTCGACCTATGCTCCCATCTCCTCCCTCATCCTCTGCCTGCCCCTCTCCTCTCATCCCCCTCTTCTCCTGCCCATCCCCTCTCCTCCTCCATCCTCTCCTCCCCTCTCCATCCTCTCCTCATCCCATCCTCTCCTCTCCCCCTCTCCTCTCTCCATCCTCCCCTCTCTCCATCCTCTCCCCCTCTCTCCATATTCTCTCTCTTCATCCTCTCATCTCTCTCTCAATCCTCTCCCCATCCTCTCCTCCCTCTCCATCCTCCCCTGACCACATCCTCTCCACTCTCTATCCTCTTCTCTCCTCTCCCTCCCATCCTCTCCTCCCCTCCCCATCCTCTCTCCCGTCCTCTCCTCTCTCCATCCTGTCTCCATCCCCCTCCCCATCCTCTCCCTCTCCTCTCTCCATCCTCTCCTCTCTCCATCCTCCCCTCCCATCCTCTCCACTCTCTCCACCCTCTCCACCCTCTCCTCTCTCCACCCTCTCTATCCTCTCTCCATCCTCTCTCCATCCCTCTCTATCCTCTCTCCATCCTCTCTCCACCCCCTCTCTATCCTCTCTCCACCCTCTCTATCCTCTCTCCACCCTCTCCTCTCCCCATCCTCTATATCCTGTCTCCATCCTCTCCTCTCTCCATCCTCTCTCCACCCTCCCACCCTCATCCCTCCCCACCGTCTCTATCCTCTCCTCTATCCATCCTCTCTCCGTCCTCTTCACCCCCACTATTAAAAATGCAACTCCAACAGCATCAAAACTTTATTCAACATTTCCAAATGAGTCTATAATCACATAGGCATATCTCTGCATCCTAATTGAAAATTACTTCAACATTAATTTGGCCCTAACTATCTGTTATGGGAAAGGTACAATTTATCTTGGGGGTTGATGGATTAAATTGAGTTGAAAACATTAACGTAATCACCTCGGAGAGTACTTTAAAAACTAAATTTAATCCTCAACATTTAATTAACCCATTTGAGATGTGAGACCTCGTGTCCCAAAAATATACATCCACATAATAACATGATATCTGCACCAGAAATGGCACCCTATACCCTATATAGTGCACTACTTTTGACCAGAGCCCTATTCCCTATAGAGTGCACTACTTTTGACCAGAGCCCTATTCCCTATAGAGTGCACTACTTTTGACCAGAGCCCTATTCCCTATAGAGTGCCTATTCCCCCTATAGAGTGCACTACTTTTGACCAGAGCCCTATTCCCTATAGACCAGTGCACTACTTTTGACCAGAGCCCTATTCCCTATAGAGTGCACTACTTTTGACCAGAGCCCTATTCCCTATAGAGTGCACTACTTTTGACCAGAGCCCTTCCCTAGCTGAAAGAAGTGCACTGAATGTGCCATTTGGGACACAGTCTGAATGAGTAATGACACTAACTTCAAATGTGTTTTAGTATTTAATGCTGAAATTGTTATAAAACGTATACAAATGGTCAGATTATTATTGTTACATGATATCAATCAAGATGAATTTATATTTTTGAGAACAAATATGGCTAAATGATTGTTTAGTCCCTCAGATTTAGCATTCTGTGAAGACCAAGAGGACATTCAGATTGGAACTGTGTTTAACATTAAAATCACTAAAACACTAAAACATGTTCAACAAAGATATGTACTGTATACATGCATAGAGATGTTTTGTTTTTTCATGGAATGTTCAACATCTCAACCAAACCACGAAGCCACAAAGTTAATAAGTCGGACTTGGATAAGGCAGGATGAACCATGGTCTCTCTTTGTATGTCCATACTAACCCATGGGAAGGAGGGAGAGAGAGATGGGGAGAGATGAAGAATGAGAGAGAGTGGAGAGTTCCCTTCCCTTCCCCTCTCTTCCCTTCCCTTCCCTTCTCCTCTCATCTTCCTCTCCCTCTCATCTCCTCTTCCTCTCCCTCTCCTGCCCTTTTCCTCTCCTCTTCCACCCTTTTCCTGTCCTCTCCTGTGTTCTCCTCTCCTGTCCTCTCCTCTCCTCCTCTCTCCTCTTCATCTCCCTTTGTCCTGCCCTTTTCCTTCCTCTTCCATCCTTTGTCTCTCCTCTCCTTTTCCTCTCCTCTCCTCTTCCATCCTCTCCTCTCCTCTCTCCTGTCCTGTCCTGTCCTCTCCTGTCCTCTCCTTTTCCTCTCCTCTCCTCTCCTTTTCCTCTCCTGTCCTGTCCTGTCCTCTCCTCTCCTCTCCTCTCCTCTCCTCTCCTTTTCCTCTCCTGTCCTGTCCTCTCCTCTCCTCTCCTTCCTCTCCTCTCCTCTCCTCTCCTCTCCTGTCCTCTCCTCTCCTCTCCTGTCCTCTCCTCTCCTCTCCTCTCCTCTCCTCTCCTCTCCTGTCCTCTCCTGTCATCTCCTCTTCTGTCCTCTCCTTTTCCTCTCATGTCCTGTCTTCTCCAGTCCTGTCCTCTTCATCTTCTCTCCTCTATTTTCCTCTCCAGTAGCCATAGTTTCATCTCTCACTAAACCATCAACTGTCTAGGACAAACACAGAGACGTGTTGTGGTTAGGACCTGCAGACTAGCTATGTTTCAGTCAAACAATAAAATATCAACGTTTAAATTCTGATTACTGGCACCTCTACATAATAATAATAATTAGACACAAATTACTAATCGAGCTTAATGAACCTTCGTTAGTCTAAAGCAGCTAAGTGGTGAATAATTAGGCTGTGTCCCAAATGAAACCATATTCACCATAGTAACGCACTACGGAGGGAACAGGGTGCAGTTTGGGATGTAGAACTAAGAACACCATAGAGCTGCATTATAAGGTTAAAACAGAAGAAGCTAAGGACACCATGGAGCGTTATGGTGTGTGTGTGTGTGTGTGTGTGTGGTGTGGTGTGGTGTGAGGTGTGTGTGAGTGTGTGGTGTGTGTGTGTGTGTGTGTGTGTGTAAGACCAGATGATTTCCCATTGAATGTGGTTCTTTCAACAGCTGGTCGCAGTGGCCACAACCTTCTTTGGCAAATGTAGAAAACGCAATGTGCATTCTAGATACAGTATGTGCAGTGTTTCAGAGTTGGGCTGTAGTTAGATAGACTGTTGTTTCAGAGTTGGGCTGTAGTTAGATAGACTGTTGTTTCAGAGTTGGGCTGTAGTTAGATAGACTGTTGTTTCAGAGTTGGGCTGTAGTTAGATAACACCAAGGTTGAAACATTATTTGATATCCTTTCTCTGGGTTGGCCTGGCGGTATCCCCCCCTCCTCCTCCCCATCCTCCTCCCTCCTCCCCATCCCCTCCTCCTCCCCATCCTCCCCATCCTCCCTCCTCCCCTACCCATCCTCCTCCTCCCTCCTCCCTCCTCCTCCCTCCTCCTCCTCCTCCTCCTCCTTCCCCCCCTCCTCCTCCGCCTCCTCCTCTTCCCTCCTCCCCCTCCTCCTCCCTCCTCCCTCCTCCCTCCCTCCCTCCTCCCTCTCCTCCTCATCCTCCTCCCTCCTTCCCTCCTCCTCCTCCTCCCTCCTCCCTCCTACTCCTACTCTCCCTCTCCTCCTCCTCTTTCCTTTTCCCTCCTCCTCCCCCACGGATCATGGAGGTTGAAACATTATTTGATATACTTTCTACTATTTTATCTAGGCTGCCTGAGCTTTTCTGAAGCAACGGAACCAACTGAATATTTGCAAAGGTACAAACCTCATCCATTTTGTAGCCTAGTGGTTAGAGCGTTGGACTTGTAACCGGACCAACCCAGCCTGGGAGCTGCAGGGGGAGCAAATCTATTTTACAAGACCGACCAAAGGGTCAAACCATTTCTCACTCTCACATTACGAGCCTGGAAGTCAGTCTATAGTGGACATCAGTCTATAGTGGACATCAGTCTATAGTGGACATCAGTCTATAGTGTACCATCAGTCTATAGTGGACATCAGTCTATAGTGTACCATCAGTCTATAGTGGACATCAGCCTATAGTGGACATCAGTCTATAGTGTACCATCAGTCTATATTGGAAATCAGTCTATACTGGACATCAGTCTTATTTGTCACATACAATGGTTACAGATGTTAATGGTCACATACACATGGTTAGCAGACATGTTAATGGTCACATACACATGGTTACCATCATGTTAATGGTCACATCAGTCATGGTTACAGATGTTATTGGTCACATACACATGGACATCATGTTATTGGTCACATACAGTCATGTTTACCATCATGTCTATATGGTCCATCAGTCTATAGTGGACATCAGTCTATAGTGGACATCAGTCTATAGTGTACCATCACATCTATGGTTAGCAGATGTTAATGGACATCATATACATGGTTATCAGATGTTAATGGTCACATACACATGGTTAGCAGATGTTATTGGTCACATACACATGGTTATCAGATGCTAATGGTCATCATACAATGGTTATCAGTGTTAATGGTCATCATCACATGGTTACAGATGTTAATGTGAGTGTACAAAAGTCTATACTGGACATCAAGTCTTCAGACATCATTTTTTAATTTATTTAACATCAGTCTATAGTTAAGAACAAATTCTTATTTTCAATGACGGCCTAGGAACAGTGGGTTAACTGCCTGTTCAGGAGACATCAGATTTGTGGACATTGTCAGGCTATTTGAACATCCAACCTATAGTGTGCCATCAGTCCAACACTCTAACCATCTAGTCTACCCTGGACATCAGTCAATGCAGTAACATCAACAAGTCTATAATGGACATCAACTATACTGGACATAATATAATGGACATCAAATCTAAGTAAAGGTATGGAATAAGAATCTATACACATTCATGTGAACCATGACAGAGGACATAGGCAAATATTCAGTAGATGGTAAAAAGTACATCTGACTATAGGGTACCATCATCTCTAACACATTGTCGTGACTGGACTTTCCAGTCTATGAATCTGAAAATAACTATGTCTATAGTTTACCCAATTTAAATGAATCATGTAACAATTTACTCATTAGTCTATAGTGTACCATCAGTCTATAGTGTTAAAATCAGTCTAACATCTCCCATCAAACTCTAAAAAGGTCTTTCACATCTATAAACAGTCCACTTATTTGTCATAAACCTTGTATCATATCATTAATCTGTCACATAACCTCCTTGGATCTGAAGAAAAACAGAGACTTACTTATGTTAATGGTCACAAACTGGTTTAATTATTTATTTCAGCTAATTCAATGGTAACAGATGATAATGTGAGTGTAGCCAATCTACACACATTCATGTGAACCATGACAGAGGGGCATAGGCAAATATTCAGTAGATGGTAAAACAAGTACATCTGACTGACAACAGATGGCTGCTTATTAAAGAATTGATGGACTGGACTTTCCACATAAAACTCTCTCACCTAAATAACCATATTTAATGAACTACCCAATTTAAATGAATCATGTAATTTACTCATTAGGATATGGGGCACCCGGAGTTCGCCCGGGATTGGGCTTGTAAAAGAGTTAACATCTGATTGTCCAAAATGGTTCCAACAACTTTCACATCTGTTCTTCCACTTATTAATCATAAACCTTGTATCATATCATTAATCAGAACAGAGTTGATTTTCCTTCCATTTGCAGAAAAACAGAAGACTTAGCTGTATCCATTCAGTCCCAAACTGGGGATAATTATTTATTTACGATGGTTTGAATGGTAACAGCATGGATTATTTCAATTCAAAGGATAAACTTAGGACAGCTAAATCAGCACCAGTGATTGACCGGAAAGTTTATCGGAAGGTGAGTTTACGTCTCCAAGTCCTCGTGTTGAGACTGACAACAACATGGCATTTTTAAATGTGGAGAGACACTTTCACATTTTTCTGGTTCACATTTCAGAAACTTTTTAATGACACCTAAATAACAAACATAATGACATTAGTCATAAATAGACTGTTCTGATCTGACATTAGTCATAGATAGTCATCTATAGATCAGAACAGTCTATCATCTATAGATTGCCTCTGACCATTCCCCACATTCTACGTTCTACATTCTACGTTACAAATATTGTTCCAGTATTTGCTTTTGAACATGTGAAGAGTTTCAGCGGGAAAAATTATTTGTTGAGACAAAGCACATTTCTTTGGTGTATTTGGAGAGCACAGGCCGAGCTCTCCTCCCTTGATTTACAACAGGACGTGAGTTATAGTTCTTTCCTTCCTCTCTACAGGAGAAAGGGGGTCTCATTGAAGTTATTCATTGCAAACCTGATATGACATATTTGGATTGTCGTGGACAACATGTTATATACAGTACCAGTCAAAGTTGACACATCAACTCATTCAATGGTGAAGACATCACAACTATCACAACTATAAAACAACACATATGGAATCATGTAGTAACCAAAAAAGTGTTAACTTCTTTGATATAGGAGGCGCTCTTTTAATTTTTGGATAAAAAAACGTTCCCGTTTTAAACAAGATATTTTGTCACGAAAAGCTGCTCGACCATGCATATAATTGACAGCTTTGGAAAGAAAACACTCTGACATTTCCAAAACTGCAAAGACATTGTCTGTGAGTGCCACAGAACTAATGCTACAGGCGAAACCAGGATGAAATTTCAAACAGGAAATAGCCCAGATTCTGAAGGCGCTGTGTTCCAATGTCTCCTTATATGGCTGTGAATGCGCCAGGAATGAGCCTACACTTTCTGTCGTTTCCCCAAGGTGTCTGCAGCATTGTGACGTATTTGTAGGAATATCATTGGAAGAATGACCATAAGAGACTACATTTACCAGATGCCCGCTTGGTGTCCACCGTCGCAATTATTGCGTAATCTACAGCTGCGTGCATTTTTCCATTTGCTTCAGAGGAGAAAGTCAACTGCCACGAATGATTTATCATCGAATAGATATGTGAAAAACACCTTGAGGATTGATTCTAAACAATGTTTGCCATGTTTCTGTTGATATTATGGAGTTAATTTGGAAAAAAGTTTGGCGGTTTGGTGACTGAATTTTCGTTTTTTTGGTAGCCAAAAGTGATGAACAAAACGGAGCGATTTCTCCTACACAAATAATCTTTTTGGAAAAACTGAACATTTGCTATCTAACTGAGAGTCTCATCATTGAAACCATCCAAAATTCTTCAAAGGTAAATGATTTTATTTGAATGCTTTTCTTGTTTTTGTGAAAATGTTGCCTGCTGAATGCTAGGCTTAATGCTATGCTAGCTATCAATACTCTTACACAAATGCTTGTGTAAATATGGTTGAAAAGCATATTTTGAAAATCTGAGATGACAGTGTTGTTAACAAAAGGCTAAGCTTGTGAGTGAATATATCATTTAATTTGCGATTTTCATGAATAGTTAACGTTGCATTATGCTAATGAGCTTGAGGCTACGATTACGCTCCCGGATACGGGATTGCTCGACGCAAGAAGTTAAAACAAATAAAAATAGATTTTAGATTCTTCCAAGTAGCCACCCTTTGCCTTGATGAAAGCTTTGCACACTCTTGGCATTCTCTCAACCAGCTTCATAAGGTAGTCACATGGAATGCATTTCAATTAACAGGTGTGCTTTGTTAAAAGTAAATTTGTGGAATTTCTTTCCTTCTTAATGTGTTTGAGCCAATCAGTTGTGTTGTGATAAGGTAGAGGTGGTATACAGACAACATCCCTATTTGGTAATTTCTTCACTATTATTCGATAATGTAGAAAATAGTAAAGATAAAGAAAAACCCTGGAAAGAGTAGATGTGTCCAAACTTTTGACTGGTACTGTACATATGTTTATGTTGTCATTTAGCAGACATTCTTATCCAGAACAACTTGAGGTTAAGGGCAGATTCGCAGCATTTGTTTTCCCCATCTATTCATCTCGGGGATTCAAACCAGCAACCTTTAGTTTTACTGGCCCAATGCTCTGAACCACTAGGCAACCTGTCACGCAAGACAGGGTCAGAATGGGTTGCTAGTTGGTCTGGGAGGGAGGTTCATTATCAATGAAATAATCCAGTCTTCTTTCCCAACAAATTAATCAACTCAAACATTTGAACATGAACATGCAGATAATTGTATGTACACTTCATGTACACTGCATGCAACATGCAAACATTTCTAAGATTTTACTGAGTTACAGTTCGTATTAGGAAATTGAAATAAATTCATTAGGCCCTAATCTATGGATTTCACATGACTGGGAATACAGACATGCATCTGTTGGTCACAGATACCTTAAAAAATGAGGGACGTGGATCAGAAAACCAGTCACCATCTGGTGTGACCACCATTTGTCTCATTTAGCACAGAGTTGATCAGGCTGGTGATCAGGCTGTTGACCAGGCTGTTGATTGCGGCCTGTGGACTGTTGTCCCACTCCTCTTCAATGGCTGTGCGAACTTGCTGATTATTGGCAGGAATTGTAACACAGTGTTGTACACGTCGATCCAGAGCATCCCAAACATGCTCAATGTGTGTCATATCTGGTGAGTCTGCAGGCCATGGAAGATCTGGGATATTTTCAGCTTCCAGGAATTGTGTCCAGATCCTTGTGACACGGGGCCGTGCATTATTGCTGAAACATGAGGTGATGGAGGCGGATGAAAGGCACGACAATGGGCCTCAGGATCTCGTCACGGTATCTCCATGCATTGAAATTGCCATCGATAAAATGCTATTGTGTTCATTGTCTGTACCTTATGCCTGCCCATACCATAACCCCACTGCCACCATGGGGCACTCTGTTCACAACGTTGACATCAGCAAACCGCTCGCCCACAAGACACCATGCCTAGTAGACATTACATTACATTTACATTTAAGTCATTTAGCAGACGCTCTTATCCAGAGCGACTTACAAACAGAATGAGATGCCGTCTGCCCAGTACAGTTGAATCCGGGATTCATCCATGAATTGTACACTTCTACAGCCAGTGCAGCCAATCAAAGGTGAGCATTTGCCCACTGAAGACACCGAACCTCAGTCAGGTCAAGACTGGTGAGAAACAACGAGCTCACAGATGAGCTTCCCTGAGAAGGTTTCTGAAAGTTTGTGCTGTTGATCTCAGAAGGTCCTGGACTGGCATGGTTACACATGGTCTGGGGTCGTGAGGCCGGTTGGACGGACTGCCAAATTCTCTAAAACTACGTTGGAGGAGGCTTATAGTAGAGAAATGAACATCAATTTATAGGGCAATAGCTTTGGTGGACATCCCTGCAGTCAGTATGCAAATTGCGCGCTCCCTCAAAATTTGAGACATCTGTGACATTGTATTGTGTGACAAAACTGCACATTTTAGAGTGGCCTTTTATTGTCCCAGCACAAGGTGCACCTGTGTAATAATCATAATGTTTATTCAGCTTGATATGCCACACCTGTCAGGTTGGATGGATTATCTTGGTGAAGGAGAAATGCTCACTAACAGGGATGTAAACAAATGTGTACACAACATTTGAGAAACATTTAGCTTTATGTGTTTATGGAACATTTCTGTGATATTTTATTTTGGCTCATGAAACATGGGACTAACACTTTACATGTTGCATTTACATTTTTGTTCAGTGTTTACATAGCTTCTTGTCTACAGAGTTTGGAGTGTTCACAGTGCACTCTGTCCCCCCTGTCTGCCCCTTTGTATAGGACAGACAGATATACAGATACAGAGAGAGAGAGAAAAGGAGAGAGAGAGACAAAGAGAAACAAAGAACGAGAGAGAGAAAGAGAGAGAGAAAGACAAAGGGAGACAGAAAGAGAGAGAGAGAGAGAGACAGAGAGTGTAAGGGAGTGAGAGAGAGACAGACAGAGACAAAGAGAGAGAGAGGGAGACAAAGAGAGACAGAAAGGGAGAGAGACAACGAGACAGAAAGAGAGAGAGACAGAGAGAATGAGATAGAGAATATGAGAGAAAGACAGAAAGAGAGAGAAAGAGAGAGAGAGAGAGAGAGGCAGGGAGAAAGAGAGACCACTCACTAAACCCTTCCTCAGGGCCAAATACAACCACTCACTAAACCCTTCCTCAGGGCCAAATACAACCACTCACTAAACCCTGCCTCAGGGCCAAATACAACCACTCACTAAACCCTGTCTCAGGGCCAAATACAACCACTCACTAAACCCTGTCTCAGGGCCAAATACAACCACTCACTAAACCCTGCCTCAGGGCCAAATACAACCACTCACTAAACCCTGCCTCAGGGCCAAATACAACCACTCACTAAACCCTGCCTCAGGGCCAAATACAACCACTCACTAAACCCTGTCTCAGGGCCAAATACAACCACTCACTAAACCCTGTCTCAGGGCCAAATACAACCACTTACTAAACTCTGTCTCAGGGTGTGTGTGCCTGTGTGTGTGTGTGTGTCTCAGTGTATGTGTGTGTCTCAGTGTGTGTGTGTCTCAGTGTGTGTGTGTCTCAGTGTGTGTGTGTCTCAGTGTGTGTGTGTATGTGTGTATGTGTGTGGGCCAGAGGTAACAGAAATCCCAAACATGATGAGCATGCAGCTAATCTATTTCCAGTGGTGACCACCCACAAGGTCTGGACAGTAGGGCGTCTGTGTGTGTGTGTGTGTGTGTGTCAGGCTTCAGCGCTGATCATCTGTCATCTTGAAATATTATTGGCCATGGCCCCTCTGATGTCACCAGGGCACTGATAAGGTGGGACTGGATGAGTGGAAGAGAAGGAGGAGGAATGAGGAGGGGGAGGAAGAGGAATGAGGAGGAGGAATTACGGGAGGAGGAAGATGATGGGGAGGAGGAATGTGGAGGAGAAATGAGGGGAGGAGGAAGAGAAGGAGGAGGATTGAGGAGGAGGAATTATGGGAGGAGGAAGAGGAGTGGGAGGAGGAATGTGGAGGAGAAATGGGGAGGGAGAGGAGGATGAAGAGGAGGAGGAGGAAGAGGAGGACTGTGGAGGAGAAATGAGGGGGAGGAGGAAGAGGAGGAAGAGAAGGAGTGTGGAGGGAAGAGGGAGAAGAAGGGGGAAGAGGAGGAGGCGGAGGAGTGTGGAGGAAGGAGGAGGAGTAGGAGGAGAGGGTGGAGGAAGAGGTAAAGTATCAATCTGGACACATTCGGCCATGAACAGCACCTGGTCCTTCAAGTAGACTGAGATAGAAGGAGAAAAACACATTAAAAACCCTTCGGTCTGTTCAGTAGTCTGTCTGTGCTCGCCAGGCTAGACTGTATTGAACCTTAGTGTTCTGCAAGGGTTGGTCCAGTAAGTTAGGACTGAGTACAAGGAGGTGGTCTAGAGGGAATACAGCTGGCCTAGAGGGAATACAGCTGGCCTAGAGGGAATACAGCTGGCCTAGAGGGAATACAGCTGGTCTAGAGGGAATACAGCTGGCCTAGAGGGAACACAGCTGGTCTAGAGGGAACACAGCTGGCCAAGAGGGAATACAGCTGGTCTATAGGGAACACAGCTGGCCTAGAGGGAACACAGCTGGCCTAGACGGAACACAGCTGGCCTAGACGGAACACAGCTGGCCTAGAGGGAACACAGCTGGCCTAGAGGGAACACAGCTGGCATAGAGGGAACACAGCTGGTCTAGAGGGAATACAGCTGGTCTATAGGGAATACAGCTGGCCAAGAGGGAATACAGCTGGTCTATAGGGAACACAGCTGGCCTAGAGGGAACACAGCTGGCCTAGACGGAACACAGCTGGCCTAGACGGAACACAGCTGGCCTAGAGGGAACACAGCTGGCCTAGAAGGAACACAGCTGGCCTAGAAGGAACACAGCTGCCCTAGAGGGAATACAGCTGGCCTAGAGGGAACACAGCTGACCTAGAAGGAACACAGCTGTTCTAGAGGGAACACAGCTGACCTAGAGGGAATACAGCTGGCCTAGAGGGAATAAAGCTGGTCTAGAGGGAACATAGCTGGTCTAGAGGGAATACAGCTGGTCTAGAGGGAATACAGCTGGTCTAGAGGGAATACAGCTGGCATAGAGGGAACACAGCTGGTCTAGAGGGAATACAGCTGGTCTAGAGGGAATACAGCTGGCCTAGAGGGAATACAGCTGGTCTAGAGGGAACACAGCTGGCCTAGAGGGAACACAGCTGGCCTAGAGGGAACACAGCTGGCCTAGAGGGAACACAGCTGGCCTAGAGGGAACACAGCTGGTCTAGAGGGAACACAGCTGGCCTAGAGGGAACACAGCTGGCCTAGAGGGAATACAGCTGGCCTAGAGGGAATACAGCTGGCCTAGAGGGAATACAGCTGGCCTAGAGGGAATACAGCTTGTCTAGAGGGAATACAGCTTGTCTAGAGGGAATACAGCTTGTCTAGCGGGAATACAGCTGGCCTAGAGGGAACACAGCTGGCCTAGAGGAATACAGCTGAGGGAATACAGCTGGTCTAGAGGGATACAGCTGGTCTAGAGGGAATACAGCTGGCCTAGAGGGAACACAGCTGGCCTAGAGGGCTGTCTACACAGCTGGCCTAGAGGGAATGGACAGCTGGCCTAGAGGGAACACAGCTGGCCTAGAGGGAATGGACAGCTGTCTAGAGATCTAGAGGGAACACAGCTGGCCTAGAGATATTTACAGTAGAGATGGACAGCTGGAGATATTAACCTAGAGGGAAGATACAGCCGGACTGTGAGGAGGGCTGTCTAGAGATATTAACAGGAATGGACTGTGAGCTGTCTAGGATAATAACAGTAGAGATGGACTGTGAGAGGGCTGTCTAGAGATAATTACAGAGATGGACTGTGAGGAGGGCTGTCTAGAGATAATAACAGTAGAGATGGACTGTGAGGAGGGCAGAGATAATTACAGCTGTGCCTAGAGGGAATGGACACAGCTAGTGATGGACTGTGAGAGGGGCTGTCTAGAGATAATTACAGAGATGGACTGTGAGCTGTGTCTAGAGATGGAACAGAGATAATAACAGTAGAGATGGACTGGCCTAGAATAATTACAGAGATGGACACAGCTGTCTAGCAGAGATGGACTGTGAGGAGGGCTGTCTAGAGATAATTACAGCTGGCTGTCTAGAGATAATAACAGTAGAATGGACTGTGACAGCTGGTCTAGAGGGGATGGACTGTGAGGAGGGCTGTCTAGAGATAATTACAGAGATGGACTGTGAGGAGGGCTGTCTAGAGATATTAACAGTAGAGATGGACTGTGAGGAGGGCTGTCTAGAGATATTAACAGTAGAGATGGACTGTGAGGAGGGCTGTCTAGAGATAATAACAGTAGAGATGGACTGTGAGGAGGGCTGTCTAGAGATAATTAGCTGGCTGTCTAGAGATAATGACAGAGGGGAATGTCTAGAGATATTAACAGTAGCTGGCCTCGAGGACTGAATATTAACAGCTGGACTGTGAGGAGGACTGTCTAGAGATAATAACAGAATGGACTGTGAGGAGGGCTGTCTAGAGATATTACAGCTGGCCTCGAGAGATATACAGCTGAGCCTCGGAGGGCTGTCTAGAGCTGGCCTAGAGAGATGAATACAGTAGAGATGGAGCTGGTCTAGAGATGGAATACAGCTGGACTGTGAGGAGGGAATACAGCTGGACTGTGAGAGGGCTGTCTAATACAGCTGGCCTAGAGGGAACACAGCTGGGACTGTGAGAGGGAGAGATACAGAGATGGACTGTGAGGAGGCCTAGAGGGACTGTGAACACAGAGATATTAACTGGATGGACTGTGAGGAGGGCTGTCTAAGATAACAGTAGAGATGGACTGTGAGGAGGGCTGTCTAGAGATAATAACAGTAGAGATGGACTGTGAGGAGGGCTGTCTAGAGATATTAACAGTAGAGATGGACTGTGAGGAGGGCTGTCTAGAGATAATAACAGTAGAGATGGACTGTGAGGAGGGCTGTCTAGAGATAATAACAGTAGAGATGGACTGTGAGGAGGGCTGTCTAGAGATATTAACAGTAGAGATGGACTGTGAGGAGAGATAATTAACAGTAGAGATGGACTGTCTAGAGATAATAACAGTAGAGATGGACTGTGAGGAGGGCTGTCTAGAGATAATTACAGAGATGGAGAGGATGGACTGTGAGGGAGGGCTGTCTAGAGATATTAACAGTAGAGATGGACTGTGAGGAGGGCTGTCTAGAGATAATTACAGTAGATGGACTGTGAGGAGGGCTGTCTAGAGATGTAGAGATGGACTGTGAGGAGGGCTGTCTAGAGATCTAGAGATATTAACAGTAGAGATGGACTGTGAGGAGGGCTGTCTAGAGATAATAACAGTAGAGACGGACTGTGATGAGGGCTGTCTAGAGATATTAACAGTAGAGATGGACTGTGAGGAGTGCTGTCTAGAGATATTAACAGTAGAGATGGACTGTGAGGAGGGCTGTCTAGAGATATTAACAGTAGAGATGGACTGTGAGGAGGGCTGTCTAGAGATAATAACAGTAGAGATGGACTGTGAGGAGGGCTGTCTAGAGATATTAGCCTGAGGCTAACCTAGTATCATTAGAGCACTGTGATCACAGCCTAGCTTGCAGGACCAAAACAAACGTTTTGATAAAACAGCAATAACAGTTAATTAAAAAAATTCTGAAATGAAAACTATTCCATCATTCATCAACAAAGAACGGAAAACACAGGAACTTGTTAAGGCGAGTAGCTGAAAAGGTGGCGCAGGGAATTCAAAAAAATTCTTTAGAAATATTTAACCTCCACACTTTAACAAGTCCAATACCTCAAATGAAAGATAAACACCTTGTTCATCTACCCAGCATGTCAGATTTTTAAAATGTGTTACGGCGAAAACACAACATATATTTATGTTTGACAACCACCAAACCAAAGAAAAAACGTAGCCATTTTTTCCAGCAAAAGATAAAAATCACAAAGGCAGGATAAAAAAAAATATCTATCACTAACCTCTTGAAAATCTTCATCAGATGACAGTCATGGGAAATGTTCCACAGTACATTTATGTTTTGTTCGATAATATGCATTTTATATCCATAAATCTCGGTTTACATTGACGCCATGTTCAGAAAATCCTCCAAAATATCCGGAGGAATTATAGAAAGCTACGCCAGATAACAGAAATACTCATAAACTTTGACTAAAGCTACATGTTCTACATATAATTAAAGATACACTGGTTCTTAATGCAACCGCTGTGTCACATTTGTTTTTAACTTTATGGAAAAAGCCTATCATTGCAATGATCTGAGATGGCGCTCAGACGTAACAATATTTCTCCGCCATGTTGGAGTCAACAGAAATACAAAATTACAACATAAATATTCCCTTACCTTTGATGATCTTTCATCAGAATGTAGTGCAAGGAGTCCTAGTTCAACAATACATCGTTTTGTTTCATAATGTTCAATTCTCGTGTCCAAGTAGCAGCATTTGCTATCACTTTCAGCTCACATGGCCAAAAAATGACTTCTGGTCCAGGATAACTTTGCATAAAAACTTCCAAATGACATATTACAGGTCGAACGAAACTGGTCAAACTAAGTGCAGAATCAATCTTCAGGATGTTGTAATCATATAGATCCAATAGCATTCCACCCGGACCATTCGTTTTCATCTGGGGCTGATTGGAACAGCCGAAGCACTCAAAGACAAACGCGCCACAACAAAATGGCATTCTTTTGCGACACCGACTACTTTCCTTCCCATTAGGTCAAAGTTCACAGCAAATGCTCCATTATACTTTCTACTGAATGAGGACATCTAGTGGAAGACATAGGAAGTGTTTCCAGATCCATAACTTGTTGGGAAGGGAGGGGACGATGACGTCAAAGTTGCCCCAACTTTCAGGATTCCAAAACTAGTTTGGAAGATTGGCTGCCCTGTGAGTTCTGTTATACTCACAGACATAATTCAAGCGGTTTTAGAAACTTCAGGGTGTTTTCTATCCAATAATAATAATATGCATATATTAGCAACTTAGGACAGATTTTGATGCAGTTCACTATGGACACGCAATTCATCCAAAGTGGAAATACTGACACCTATCTCTAACCATGATTACAGTCATTTTACAGTCTGTATGTATGACTATGGAGTTAAACCATGAATACACTAATTTTACAGTCTGTACGTATGACTATGGAATTATACTGTACCATGATTACAGTAATTTACAGTCTGTATGACTATGGAGTTAAACCATGAATACAGCAATTTTATAGTCTGAATGTATGACTATGATTACAGTAATTTTATAGTCTGAATGCAATGTATGACTATGGAGTTATACTGTACCATGATTACAGTAATTTACAGTCTGTATGACTATGGAGTTAAACCATGAATACAGCAATTTTATAGTCTGAATGTATGACTATGATTACAGTAATTTTACAGTCTGTATATATGACTATGGAGTTAAACCATGATTACAGTCAGGGGGAGGGGCAGGGTAGCCTAGTGGCTAGAGCATTGGACCAGCAACCAGAAGGTTACGGGTTCAAACCCTCAACCTGACAAGGTACAAATCTGTCACTCTGCCCCTGAACAGGCAGCTAACCCACCATCCCTAGGCTGTCAATTGAAAATAAGAATTTGTTCTAAACAGACTTGCCTAGTTGAATGAAGGTAAAATAAAATAATTTAAACATTTCTTTACAGTCTGTAACAGAGCCCTGTTGGTTCAGCTGACCAGGGGTATGATGGATGCTGGGACCCAACTCACACACCCCTGACAGCTGATCCTCTCAGTTCCCACAGGGGAGTCTGGATCCTAGACCACACTATAATATAACCTTTATTTAACTAGGTAAATCAATTAAGAACAAATCCTTATTTACAATAATGGCGGACACCGGGTAAATTGTACACCGCCCTACAGGGACTCCCAATCACGGTCGGATGTGATACCTGGATTCGAACCAGGGGACTGTAGTGACACCTCTTGCCGATGAGATGCAGCACCTTAGTCCACTGCGCCACCCAGCAGTCATGGGTTTTCAGCATGGGGCCATATATAGTAAATATATAGACCTGGTTGACCCCATGGGATGGCTCAGTGGGTTAACAAAGCTTGTGGTCAAAATAATGGGAAGAGGAGATGAACACCTCGGTTCACACACAATCACTCCCGTCGTGTTATACCTCATAGGTATTAAAATAGCAAATGTGTATCGTTTCGTTGTTGCATTCCAATTATTTTGTGTCGTCTAGGTACTCTTTCGGGATAAAGCGTTGGGAGGAAGAGGAAGGTGTGAATGAATGCAGCTTCCTGTCTGTCTATGGATACCTTATACAGTCAGCCTTGCTCCGCTCTCCTTTCCTCCGCAGCAGTAGAAATAGCATCAGAATGGTTTTAATCTGAGTTCCTGCCAGGCTGGCTGTAGACGAGAGGTACCACCTCTGAGAGGAGAGGGAATGCCGGAAGGTCAGCACCTGTTGAGAATACTGTCTTCAGCTTTGAAGTGGAGAGACACCACTTCTCACAATCCACCCTGCTTTAAATGCCACCGAAAGACCCAGAAACACAGACCAAACGGCCTCTGTCTGAAACTGCACCCTATTCCACAATATTGTCCGGTACTTGTAACCAGGGCTCTACTGAAGAGGAGTGAACTATAAAAGGAAATATGATGCCATTTGGGATGCAAGCCACAGCGAGGTAGCTAGATGAGGTAGCTAGACAGCGGTACTCTTTCTAAGGAGCTAGACAGCGGTTCTCTTTCTAAGGAGCTAGACAGCGGTTCTCTTTCTAAGGAGCTAGACAGTGGTTCTAAGGAGTGAAACAGTGATTCTAAGGAGCTTGACAGTGGTTCTAAGGAGCTAGACAGTGGTTCTAAGGAGCTAGACAGTGGTTCTAAGGTGTGAGACAGTGGTTCTAAGGAGCTAGACAGTGGTTCTAAGGAGTGAAACAGTGATTCTAAGGAGCTTGACAGTGGTTCTAAGGAGCTAGACAGTGGTTCTAAGGAGCTAGACAGTGGTTCTAAGGTGTGAGACAGTGGTTCTAAGGAGCTAGACAGTGGTTCTCTTTCTAAGGAGTTAGACAGTGATTCTAAGGAATTAGACAGTGGTTCTAAGGAGCTCGACAGTGGTTCTAAGGAGTGAAACAGTGATTCTAAGGAGCTAGACAGTGGTTCTAAGGAGCTAGACAGTGGTTCTAAGGAGTGAGACCGTGGTTCTAAGGAGCTAGACAGTGGTTCTCTTTCTAAGGAGTTAGACAGTGATTCTAAGGAATTCTAAGGAATTAGACAGTGATTCTAAGGAATTCTAAGGAATTAGACAGTGGTTCTCTTTCTAAGGAGTTAGACAGTGATTCTAAGGAATTCTAAGGAATTAGACAGTGGTTCTAAGGAGCTCGACAGTTTTTTATTTTATTTTTATTTCACCTTTATTTAACCAGGTAGGCAAGTTGAGAACAAGTTCTCATTTACAATTGCGACCTGGCCAAGATAAAGCAAAGCAGTTCGACACATACAACGACACAGAGTTACACATGGAGTAAAACAAACATACAGTCAATAATACAGTAGAAACAAGTCTATATGCGATGTGAGCAAATGAGATGAGATAAGGGAGGTAAAGGCAAAAAAAAGGCCATGGTGGCAAAGTAAATACAATATAGCAAGTAAAACACTGGAATGTTAGATTTGCAATGGAAAAATGTGCAGAGCAGAAATAAAAATAATGGTGTGCAAAGAAGCAAAATAAATAAATAAATACAATAAATACAGTAGGGGAAGAGGTAGTTGTTTGGGCTAAATTATAGGTGGGCTATGTACAGGCGCAGTAATCTGTGAGCTGCTCTGACAGTTGGTGCTTAAAGCTAGTGAGGGAGATACATTGCCCTGCGAAAGTATTCAGCCCCCTTGAACTTTGCGACCTTTTGTCACATTTTAGGCTTCAAACATAAAGATATAAAACTGTATTTTTTTGTGAAGAATCAACAACAAGTGGGACACAATCATGAAGTGGAACGACATTTATTGGATATTTCAAACTTTTTTAACAAATCAAAAACTGAAATATTGGGCGTGCAATATTATTCTGAGGAACTGAATATCTGAGGGCCTGAGGACCTGAGGAATTGAATAGCTGAGGACTCAGTTGTAACATACATACATACATACATACATACATACATACATACATACATACATACATACATACATACATGTGCACACACACACACACACACACACACACACACACACACACACACACACACACACACACACACACACACACACACACACACACACACACAGAGCCAATATCTAAGAAAAACAAATCCTTTGAAATGTTTATAGAGTCTGTGTGGCGATAATAAAAAACAAACAGCCAAACTTGATATGCTGTACAAGACCGGTCTTCGTGAATTAACATTGAGTGACGCTGTAAGCTAACACAATCATACTCGTGTGTACATTTTCTAAGTGAGTGAAAGGGAGAGAAAAAAGAGAGAAGGAGAAAAAAGAGAGAGGGAGAACAAGAGAGAAAGAAAGGAGAGAGAGAGAGAGAGAGAGAGAGAGAGAGAGAGAGAGAGAGAGCGACAGACTGGGTGAAGAGGGCCAAACTAGCACAGATGGTGCGTGCCGGTTGCCAGGGTAACATCGAAAGGCAGAACTCTGCTCACATCATATGTGGTCCGTTTAGTTTTCCCGCCCCGTCATGACCACCACTACACTCACTGTAAAAACGTCATCTCTATACACAACACTGTGTAAATCATACCTCATATCTTTCTACATATTCCAGCCTAACTGTCACATCCTGTGGCAATGTGATAAGTGGAAGGGGGTTGGTTTAAGGCCACGACAGCATTGTGTTGACTGCAGACGAGAAACCTTCTTTTCAATCATTTACTTCGAATGAAAATGAAGTTTCCTCTGTTGATATTTGAAAAAAGGCATTGTGAATAAAGATCAGACTGCTTCAGTATACAGGCCCTAGTCAGAGGGTATTATAGAAACTGTCCAAATGTTCAATTCACCTCAGACTCAGTGGAGGCTGGTGAGGGGAGGAGGGCTCATAATAATGTTTGGAACGGCGCGAATGGAACGGCATCAAACACATGGAAACCATGGAAACCACGTGATTGATGTATTTGATACCATTCCACGGATTCCGTTCCAGTCATTACCACTAGCACCGTCCTCCCCAAATTAAGGTGTCACCAACCCCCTGTGGTTAAACTGATTGAGCTACATTATTCTAGACATCCAATTCCCCTCAGTTAGACAGATTGAGCTATTCAAGACATTCAATACGAGAGAGGAACACAAGTTGAAATGTTGTAAGCTGGTTGTAATGCTGTCATACAAATTTGCCTGCTGGGAATTCTACAGAACCAAAGGGCAAGGAAGACCAAACACATCCACATCTAGTTGGCATGTCTGATTAAACTGTTCTAGAAATTCACTTCTCGAGAGGAAAAGCATAAGGGATACAACTACATCTAGTAACCTCCTATGATCTGCTATGATCTCCTATGGTCTGCTATGACCTCTTATGATATGCTATGATCTGCTATGACCTCTTAAAATATGCTATGATCTTCTATGACCTCTTATGATATGCTATGATCTTCTTTGATCTGCTATGACCTATGATCTGCTATGATCTCTTATGATCTGCTATGATCTCATATGATCTGCTATGACCTTTTATGATATGCTATGATCTGCTATGACCTCTTATGATCTCCAATGATCTCCTATAATCTGTTATGATTTGCTATGATCTCCTATTATCTGCTATGACCTCCATTCAAACTCCATTCAACTCCATTCAAAATCTCCATTCAAACTCCATTCAAACTCCATTCAAAATCTCCATTCAAAATCTCCATTCAAACTCCATTCAAACTCCATTCAAACTTCATTCAAAATCTCCTTTCAAAATTTGTTCAAAATCCATTCAAACTCCATTCAAAAATTCCATTCAAGATCTCCATTCAAACTCCATTTAAAATCCATTCAATCTCCATTCTAAATCTCCATTCAAACTCCATTCAAAATCTCCATTCAAATTCCGTTCAAAAACTCCATTCAAACTCCATTCAAGCTCCATTCAAAATCACCATTCAAGATCTCCATTCAAACTCCATTTAAAATCCATTCAATCTCCATTCTAAATCTCCATTCAAACTCCATTCAAAATCTCCTTTCAAACTCAGTTTAAAATCTCCATTCAAACTCCATTCAAAATCTCCATTCAAATTCCGTTCAAAAACTCCATTCAAACTCCATTCAAGCTCCATTCAAAATCACCATTCAAAATCTCCATTCAAACTCCATTCAGACTCCATTCAAACTCCATTAAAAATCTCCATTCAACTCCATTCAAAATCTGCATTCAAACTCCATTCAACTCCATTCAAAATCTCCATTCAAACTCCATTCAAAATCTCTATTCAAACTACATTCAAACTCCATTCAAAATCTCCTTTCAAACTCCATTCAAACTCCATTCAAAATCTGCATTCAAACTCTGTTCAAAATCTGCATTCAAACTCCATTCAAAATCTGCATTCAAACTCCATTCAAAAACTCCATTCAAGATCTCCATTCAAACTCCATTTTAAATCCATTCAATCTCCATTCTAAATCTCCATTCAAAATCTCCATTCAAAATCTCCATTCAAACTCCATTCAAAATCTCCATTCAAAATCCATTCAAACTCCTTTCAAAATCTCAATTCAAACTCCTTTCAGACTACATTCAAACTCCATTCAAAATCTCCATTCAAACTCCATTCAAAATCTCCTTTCAAACTCCATTCAAAATCTCCATTCAACATCTCCATTCAAACTCCATTTAAAATCCATTCAATCTCCATTCAAAATCTCCATTCAATCTCCATTCAAACTCTGTTCAAAAACTACATTCAAACTCCGTTCAAAAACTACATTCAAAATCTCCATTCAAACTCCATTCAAACTCTATTCAAAATCTCCATTCAAACTCCATTCAAAATCTCCATTCAAAATCTCCATTCAAACTCCATTCAAAATCTCCTTTCAAACTCCATTCAAAATCTCCATTCAACATCTCCATTCAAACTCCATTTAAAATCCATTCAATCTCCATTCAAAATCTCCATTCAATCTCCATTCAAACTCTGTTCAAAAACTACATTCAAACTTCGTTCAAAAACTACATTCAAACTCCATTCAAGCTCCATTCAAAATCACCATTCAAGATCTCCATTCAAACTCCATTTAAAATCCATTCAATCTCCATTCTAAATCTCCATTCAAACTCCATTCAAAATCTCCTTTCAAACTCAGTTTAAAATCTCCATTCAAACTCCATTCAAAATCTCCATTCAAATTCCGTTCAAAAACTCCATTCAAACTCCATTCAAGCTCCATTCAAAATCACCATTCAAAATATCCATTCAAACTCCATTCAGACTCCATTCAAACTCCATTAAAAATCTCCATTCAACTCCATTCAAAATCTGCATTCAAACTCCATTCAACTCCATTCAAAATCTCCATTCAAACTCCATTCAAAATCTCTATTCAAACTACATTCAAACTCCATTCAAAATCTCCTTTCAAACTCCATTCAAACTCCATTCAAAATCTGCATTCAAACTCTGTTCAAAATCTGCATTCAAACTCCATTCAAAATCTGCATTCAAACTCCATTCAAAAACTCCATTCAAGATCTCCATTCAAACTCCATTTTAAATCCATTCAATCTCCATTCTAAATCTCCATTCAAAATCTCCATTCAAAATCTCCATTCAAACTCCATTCAAAATCTCCATTCAAAATCCATTCAAACTCCTTTCAAAATCTCAATTCAAACTCCTTTCAGACTACATTCAAACTCCATTCAAAATCTCCATTCAAACTCCATTCAAAATCTCCTTTCAAACTCCATTCAAAATCTCCATTCAACATCTCCATTCAAACTCCATTTAAAATCCATTCAATCTCCATTCAAAATCTCCATTCAATCTCCATTCAAACTCTGTTCAAAAACTACATTCAAACTCCGTTCAAAAACTACATTCAAAATCTCCATTCAAACTCCATTCAAACTCCATTCAAAATCTCCATTCAAACTCCATTCAAACTCCATTCAAAATCTCCATTCAAAATCTCCATTCAAACTCCATTCAAAATCTCCTTTCAAACTCCATTCAAAATCTCCATTCAACATCTCCATTCAAACTCCATTTAAAATCCATTCAATCTCCATTCAAAATCTCCATTCAATCTCCATTCCAACTCTGTTCAAAAACTACATTCAAACTTCGTTCAAAAACTCCATTCAAACTCCATTCAAACTCCATTCAAACTCCATTCACAATCTCCATTCAAACTCCATTTAAACTCCATTCAAATTCCATTCAAACTCCATTCAAACTCCATTCAAAATCTCCTTTCAAACTCCATTCAAAATCTCCATTCAACATCTCCATTCAAACTCCATTTAAAATCCATTCAATCTCCATTCAAAATCTCCATTCAATCTCCATTCAAACTCTGTTCAAAAACTACATTCAAACTCCGTTCAAAAACTCCATTCAAACTCCATTCAAACTCCATTCAAACTCCATTCACAATCTCCATTCAAACTCCATTTAAACTCCATTCAAATTCCATTCAAACTCCATTCAAACTCCATTCAAAATCTCCATTCAAACTCCATT